>NC_066319.1:13043592-13331092 GCF_022539315.1 Serinus canaria | reverse complement strand
TACAGGGTAAGATTTATTTATCATTTGGAACATTTGTTACTCTAATTTGTTTCTTGTTTTGGTTTTTTTTCCCTCCTGTTGTTCTGTTTCTAGTTGATTTATTCCCCATCTCACTAGCCTCAGATTCCTTGTCTGCTTCTCACCCAATTTTTTTGATTAACAGTGTTTTAAACAATGCCATTCCAAACTGGTTACATTTAGTCATCTTTCCCTTCAGTGTGATGACTAAATGTTCTGAGTTGGGGCTTTTTTGTTGTTGGGTTTTTTCCCCCAAACTTTAAAGTTTGAATTAACTCCTCTAAGTACTCTGGGCGACTTTGTTACAGTCAGCATCAAATCTCCAAATTATAATTCAGTGTACTCTTTTGGAAGTTACAGAGTGTGCAGTGCTTTCCTTTTAAAAATCAAATCCAAATTGGAGTCCTGCTGCACATGATTCCTGTGCTCCCTGCTGATCCAGGACAAGCTGCAGTCCTGCCTTAGAAAGTGCATAAAGGCTCCTTGGCTAGACTTTCTTGTGATACCAATTCAGCCATTAAAATGTGCTTTCAGCTTTGGCATAGATTGCTTCTAACTCTGTTCACCTCCTTTATGTTCTTGGCTATTCCTAATGTAATCTGATCCTGAAGGCTCCAATCTAAAAGTTACTCTTTTCACTGTCTCTGTATTTCTGTTTCTACAAACTTCTTTCCTGGCACAGCTGGGTTTGCAAAGAATGCTGAGATAGCACCTGCTGAACAGCATTTAAAATGTATATTTAATTTTAATTTTTTGTATTATATCTGCAGGTTTTATGAGAGAGAAACTTCAGTAAAAGTTGCACAATTCTATGTGTATCTCAATAAATACTGTTTGACTTGAGGGTATTCAGCAGTATGCTGCTCTTGGCTGAAGAACAATAGCTATTCATTTAATAAATTACTTTGGTAGTTAATATTTTAGCTTATAAATCTTTTCAGTACAGTCTTAGAATGAACAGAAATATTGGCAGAATACTTTATATAAAAATATGTGATATGTATATAAATACCAGTATATGTGTGTACTTGTATATACAGCCATATGGTACAGTTGTATTTAAAAATGTAATCTATACAATTAATTCCAAAATTATTTTCTGTCCTGTCCATTACAAAGTTTTACATTTAGAAACATTTTTACAGTAGCATTCATAAACACAAGTACAGGTAATTTAAATGTTTTCTAATTGCCCTGTAGTTTATTTAATGTCAAGAAGTGAGGTATTCATAGAGAATTAAGTGGGATTAGTTTTAAGTGTGCTTTTACATTGTTGACTGTTCCTTCAGTGGAAGTGTTGTTTTGGTTCTGCCTTTTAGCAGCTGTCATTCCTTGTGTTATTTTTTCACTATTATTATGTTTAAAGACATTTCTCCGTGGGTTGTTTTCTAGAATGGTCTTTACTAAGAGTGCTGAAATCCTGTTTTTAGTAGAATGATGGGTTTTCTTACCCCAGAAGAGGGATGGCCCTGATGGTGTCTGGGAGCCTTGTGTCCTGATATGACTGTGTGATGTCAGCTGGCAAGGGATAAGTGTTCCAAAATCTGTGCCATTGTCAAACCTTATCTTGTGGGGACTCTCTTATTTTGTGGTGGCCCAGCTGTCAAGGGTGATGCTCACCCATGGCTCTTCTTTGAAGCCATCAGCCAGAAATCATGCACAGATTTACTTCTTGTCTGGCTGTAGGTGACACGGAGATGACACCTGAGAAAGTCACTTTTGGGTTCAAATGTCATTTCCAGGGCTGTTTCACCGATCTTGACACCTAAAATAGATCAGGTGACTTGTTCCCCCAAATTTCCTTCCTTTCCACTGTGAAATGCAGAGGACTGCAATGCAGTGACTGGCTCAGCAATTGATGCTTAGAGATACAAGAATGTGTCTTCTCTGGAAGCTTAATGTGCAGCTGCTTTCTACCAATTCACTGTGCAGCTGGTACCTGGTTGATGCTGGCTCTTTTGGAGCAGGGCTAGAAAAGTCACTTACTTGGGTAAGGAACTTTCCTTCAATGCTTTCAATAAAGATCCTGAAATTATGTGTTAATATAAATGATGTGAAAATGTGTTAATTGCTGTCCTTGTTGATTTGGGTCCAGAGAGGAGAGCTCTGTCCTTGCTATGCAGTATTTTCACCTTTCTGCTAGCTCTGGGACTGATGAAATAACAAGTATTTATAAAAGAAAACAATAATGCTGTCTTTCTTGAAACTCATATTATTATTTGATAATGGATAGTTGCTTTTGTGGTGTAACATTTCATGGGTTTTTCTTTTTTAGCCTAGATACTCTAGGATCAAACAAAGTTTTGATTTTAAATAGAGTCTGAACACAGACTCAGATATCTTGCTATTTTTCCCTGTTCAGCTTGGCCCTCAAATGTTTTCTGCCTGCCTATAATTAAGTTGTTCAACGAAGATATAGTTTTGCTTCTCATTTGTTACAATAGCTGTTGTGAGCTTTCAGATTTCTAACAGCTAACAAAATACTGTCAGCAGGAGTATCTAAGTGAAAGACAAAGAACTGGAGTCAGAAAATCCATGAATAAATCATTAAGGGTACTGCAGTACCTATTTTGAAGGTTATATTATTAAAAAAAGTTCTCATTTTCCCCCTTCATTTCATGAGATGTTCACCTTTATAGGTTTAAAATGTGTGGTGAGAAGAGCCAAGACCTTTAAAAAAAAAAAAAACCAAGTGACTTTGGGTAGTTTTGTACTTTTATTTTCTGTATGGTGCCGTTTCTCAAGTCCCCTCACTCCATCATAGCCACATGCCTTGTGTATTCTAAGAGGCTTCAAATGATGCCCTGGAAGGTTTGGTGTTGCTTCCTAGGAGCTGGAATTTCTTTCTTGGGTTACTGTTTTGGTTAGGGAAGTGTTATGTGCTTGGTTGAAGTGGCTTTTGCCACCAGACAGAGGCTGCTTACAGCTGTTGTGTGGGAGAGGCAAAGGAATTATCATGTGCCTGTTTCTGAGCATTTCTGGGGAACAAAGGACAAGGAAAGTAAATTGTGTCCTTTCACCACTCTAGGTCATTAAAGGTCTAATCTGAAGCTTGCTGATTTCAGTGAGCTTTGGATTACTGCATGGCTGTGTTAGAAGCAAATTAACTCAACAGCTTCCATTTCATTAGAAGGGAAAGGTGGAAAGTCCTTTCCTGACTGCTGTGGATGAGCACAGCACAAATTGGCTGGCTAATAAATTTCACTGGGGCTTCAATTAATCCAAGAGTGAGCTGTCAGTGGAGGGGATGCTGACATCTTTCCTTTGCAGTCCTCTCCTGACCAGTCCTGGGACACTTGTTTGGCAGCCTGATGCTCCAGCTCTTTGCTCCAGCTGGAAGCACATCCCATGGGAAGCTGCTCTCAGCTGAATCCCTTGCCCTTTGCTCTGCTGCTGGGCTGCACAGGCACCAGCCCCACTGCAGAGGAAGCCCTGGGAAGGCAGGAGGTGGGACTGGTCCTTTCAGCAGTACTGGGGTCTTTGTTGGACATTTTAGCTTTTTGGGAGATGATATGTTCAGTGGAGCTGCATGGCAGATGAGAATTAAGCAGAGCACATCTTAGAGATTTTCACCTCCCAGGAGAGCAGACGTTTCTTCAGATTTGGCAGTTGTCCTTGAAGTTTGGTTTATATGCTTCCTATCTGCAGTAATTTTATTTTACTTTTTATTACATTAATATTTTTTAGATCCCTCTTTGCTTTTTATGCCTGTCAGTTCCCTGAGCAGAACTAAAATAGCTCCAGTTAAATAAAAACAATGGATAACTAAAGTTAAGTAGTTTTACCTTTGAAAGCTTACCTTGGATTTCATGTGAGCTTTAAAATGAAGTTACTTTGCCAAAAACCCTTTGACAGAGATAGGAAAAAGTAGCAATTTGCTACACAGTGCCTTTGTTCAAGTTTTATTGGAAGAGCATTAAACTTTTGTTTTAAAAAATGGGCAATTTACCAATGCTTATAGACAATGAATGTCTTGTGAAGTTTAGAATACAGATAGGAATTCTTTTAACATAGTTTAGGCTTTAATGTACTATTTATGGAAACTGAATATAAGGATATGCAGGTTAAATCACTGATATATTCTGATGTGTACTTTAGGTTTGTAGAATTTCCTGGGGATGGGGCGCTTCGTTTTGCTTTATTGAGATGGACAGACTTTTCCTTTTCAAGAGCTTTGGAAAATACCAAGCTATTGTTTTGGTACATGGAGAGTTACTGCTGTGAAAAACTTGATATTTTTGTCCTTTTTTTATTTTTTTTTTAAACAAGGAATACAAAGAATCATTCAAATCTACAGCAGTGGTGGGAGGATGTGCCTTCTGCGGGGACACCGTGGTACATTCCATCTCATGGAATGCACTTGGTGTGGCATTTAGCAAAATGTCCTTCCTAATGGCTTCAGGGAAGGGCAGCTAAATTGTAGAGGTGAATGCAATGGGAGCCTTTCCTGCAAGGTGGCATGAATTCCTTGCAGTCCTGCAGGAGGCATTTGTTGGCCATGTAGGGGATGGGACTCTGCTGCTGGACAGCGTTCTTGAAGAGTTTGTGGATTCAACCAAATGACAAGAGGCACAATTCTGTGTGTCCCAGAAAGCAGAAGGATTCCCTGTCCATGTGTAGTTCCTGGTGAGCACATTGAAGTGATTCATTTGAGTAAATAGGAGAAATTGTTTATTGTTCTTCAGATGTTTATGTAGTCGTGTTGGAAGCTGCAGCTGATCTGCAATCTTCTGCTGTCTGCTTTTTATGCTAATATGGAGTTATTTTGCAAGGGTTTGGGAAGGAAATCCATTATAGGGTTTATTGATCTTTGTGGTATTGACTGCCTGCAAAATAGTTTCCACAGATGGCAAAACAAACTCATATTTTTAACTTGAGCTGGTGAAATTGAATGTTGTCCTACATCTGTTACATAATGAAATCCAAGAAAGAGCAGAGGAATTGTGAGTTGGGTTTTGGTGTTTTCTTTCCTTGTTTTGTTTTGTAACAGAGCTTACTAGAATATTTCTTAAGGCCTAAGAGTTTTATTAGAGCAAGTGTGGCTTTTTCTGTGCTTTTGGGTGGGGGAGAGTTGGGAACTGTAAGTTTTTATCTTCAAAAAAGAAATTATATTGGCAGAATGTAGTGGTGATTGTGGCATATAATCAGTGAGAAATAATTCCAAAATTAAGCTCCAGTGTATCAGTTGTGAGGATTTCTAAATAACAGAATGCTGTTAAATGTAGAAAGAAAAAAGAATTGTAAGAATGAGACATCTTTAAAATGGGCTTGTCACACATTTTTGATTCTCTACATTTCTTCTTCACTGGAAATACCAGATTGCAGTTAATGCAAGATGGCAATTATTTTAGGTGTCTCTATTTTGATGAGGGGCTACAGTTTTCAGAATTATAAAAATAGTTCAGAAAGAATTCAGTGAGATTGCAGGAGGAAACTGGTCAGATTTAGACAAATCTTCCTTCTGAATTGGCAGGCAGGAAGAGTATAAAATTTTATGTTTAAAAGTATGTTTTAAAGAAGAGAGGTTTAAGCCAAGAAAATTGATTTAAAGAAGACAGGTTTAAGCCAAGAATACAATGGTGTATGGTTATATCTGTGGTGTATGGTTATATCTGCATATCTGAGTATTCCTGAGACAGTGGGAAAACAGAAATACTGGAATAAAATGTAATTTGAAAACATTATTATCAAAGCCTGTTTTATGGGAATGTCATATATTTTTGAATTAGAAATAAGTTGTACTTCTTATTTAAAAAAATCTCAGTGTTTTTATCTCTCTGAGATAGACAATGGGCATCCATGGTGTAATTTTCCATTTCTATCTTTGTTAAAGCTTCATCTTTATTCAAAGTGGGAACATTCAGCTTCATGAAAATAATGGAAGTGTTCCAGTCTTCTGGAGAGTGCACCCAGAGGACCAGAGGAGCTCTGTGTGTGAGGAGGGTCTTTCTGAATTTTGTTGAAACTGATTTTTGTCAGATCTGTTTCCAGGTGATGGGGACAGGGAACTTGCAGCTGGCAAAGTATGATTCTTTTTGTCAGCCTGTACTTTTCTGCAGGAGTCTGTCAGTCCTCATTAGAGAGCCAGCTTGTTGTGGTGTGCTGCTTCTTGGGTTTGAGACAAGATCTGGTCCTGACCCTGCCTTCCTGCCACTGCTTGTTCTGGGAAGCCTGCAGGTGTGTAATGCTCTCTTGGTATGGACTCTGTGTTGTTTGTTTTCTGCATTTCCCTGCTCTAACATAGTGAAGAGGTCAAGATGTGGAAGGACAATAGTGTCATAAATCAATAAATTGTGTGCAACTTCTTCAGAAAGCCCCTAGGAGCCCTTTGTAAAAAGCTGTTTTGTTGGTCTCCAGCCATGGGTGCATGGCCTTACTCCATGCCTGCATTTGTCTTTCTTGGATGTCATGAGGTTTCTGTCAGCATTGCTTCACCCTCCAAATGGCAGCTCTGCATAGCCTCTAGCCTAGTGTTGTTTCAAACTGTCTTAGTAAGTTTAAAAGGTTTGTTAAGCTTGGCTTTTGGTTGAGTTTTGCATTGGTTTCCTTTTTAGCTCTGTGCTGTGAGGAGTGGCTGTATATGGCAAAGCACCCTTCAAGACAAGCCTGAATTTTAACATCTTGTTTTGGCATCTTATGAGCACACAAAGTGCTTATCTATTCTGGATTAGTTTGCTTAAATAACATCTATGAAACTTCATAAATTTGGCAAACCCAGAAGAGGAGTGCTTGGTTTTGGTATTGGATTTTTTTTTCCAAAGAATGAGAGAGAGCTCTGTAGGAGAGAAGTTTGTTCGAATCTTCGTTGTTTATTGGGATTTTTGGTGTATGAGCTAAAATATTTGTGAGTAAATATTTATTTTTAAAAACCTCTTTTTGTTTTCAGTCAAACCACTGCTACTGAAGAGCTCCACTACTGTCAGTGATTCTATAGCAAAACTTCAAGGCAGTTACAGTCAACTTAAAAATGTCAGTGCAGGCATCTGTGATTGTCTTGCTCTAATTCTTCTGTAAGACTTGGCTGTGCTTGGCTCAAATGGTTACTTTTCCATCTGTGTTACTTTGATCATTTGTTGTGAGGGACTACAGCAGCTTTATGAGAAAATCACCAAATTGCCTTTGCTTCTTTGTGGAATTTACTTGAATGGAATTTTTTTTTTTGTGCCACTTATGACAATAGTTTATGTGGCTTGTTTAGTTTTAAAAGGATATGTAGAAATAAGGGATAGATGGGGCAGCTGAAAAATAGTAAAGCCAAAGAATTCTACTTGGTTTTGCTTTATTTAAATTCATTTTGAGCTGCTGTCTCTATGGGGTCAAATTCTTGTTGTTGTAGGGGAATTTTTTTGGTTGTAGAGGAAAGGGAAATTGTTAGGGGTTAGGAATAACTTCTGCATAAAATGAGAAAAACCCAGCATAATTGTGAACCTGATTATAATTTATCTGTGGAGTACAATAGAATGTCTGGAATCTGTACTTCTTTAGAATTGCTTAGCATTTTCTAGATTTACTGGCCTCTTACTCCTTATTTATACCCACCAATTTATCTCCTTTTTTTTTTTCCCTGAGCCTATTCAGGGTCTATTTTTTTCCTCTTAAAATGTGAATATTAGGACCATCCTCATAAGATGAAAGCATGCATTCTCAAGTCATTACATGATTCCAGGAGCTGGGGTCTGAGTAAAGATGCCAAATACCAAAATACCACCTCTGTTTGCAAATGGCAGCTCTGAGCTGCCTGCCAGAAGCTTTTTGTTGGCTTGAAGGCCATGCTGGCTCAGAGTGTTGGAAATGTGTGTTTCCCTGACTAATGCCACCCTGCATGACTCTTCTTGCTGGAGCACTAATGAGCAAGTGCCTCTCAGCCAAATTTATTCCAGTGTGGTTGTTCTTGTCAGCTGTTCCATGGCCAAGTCCAGTACTTATGGTGTATTGATTAAAAATACATGAATGTTTCATTTAACACAATATTTATTTCTAGCATAAGTAAGAGCTTAGCAAATCCATCCTCTTTTCCTCCTCCCAGCCACACTTTTGAAAAAAGCACACTTAAGAAAAGCTGTGTGACAAGGATTGTGCTTGCATTCTTTGGGGCTTGAAGGGGTTGTAAAAGCCCTGCACTCTTCCATCCAAGTACAGCATTCCAAGCCTTCACTGTCATCCCTGATCAGTCAGGAAAGGTGATTCTTCCTTTTGGGAACAGTTAAATATTGGGGTAGGTTGATGAGAGGAGGGGTGGAATTGCCCTTGCTGGAAGTAGTTAAGATTCAGTTTGGATGACTCTGGATCATCTGAAGTCTCATCTTCAGCAAAAGATTGGACAAGATGATTGCCTAAAACCTCTTCTTCTCTAGACTTTTCTGTTTCCCTGTGATTCTTCACTGGCAAAGGGTGAGGCTTCCCCAGATTAATTTGGGGCAAGATTTTGGGTATTGCATTTCTCCTTTTATGGATGAAGCAGGAATATCTTTTCTCTAGATTTAGTTGGATCCTTTGATGCTTTTAACATCTGTGCCTCAGTAGGTTGGACATCCTGGCTGCACAGGTTGAACAGCAGCAAAGTGGGTTTATCATTCTGGGACAATCTAATGAATCCAGAGCAGGCTGGGATTCCTGACATGATGGACTTAGGATCACAGCAGAAGAAGGTGAATTCCTAATAAAGTTTTGTCTGATAATTTAGCTCCTACTTTGCCCGCAAGAAGAAAATGCCCTTGTCATTCATTTGGTTGGTGGGGGAGTAAGGAGGAGATTCCAGTCCTGTTGCTGGAACCAAGGCAGTTTAAGGACCCCAGAAGAAAAGAGTGAAATCTACTTTGCACAGTAGCTTAGCAGGGTAAACTCATAACAGATTTATCTTCTGATATGTTACAGATGAGAGACTTCTGTTGAGAATTTTTGATTCAGAAATTTTGAACTTTGAAACAAGTAGGTGTTTGCACAACTGGAGAAGTTTTGTGGTTTTAGAAACGTGGCAGAATCCAAAGTATTTATTGATATTTACAAATAGCAACAAGTTCTTTGCATGAGCAGTGTTATGAAATACTGGTGAATTGCCTTTTGTTTCTAACATCTGGAAGCAGGTATTGACTCAGTTGTGTCTTCTGATTTTCACCACATTGTTATCTCATGGACTGATTAATTGCATCTGAGGTTTTTTTGTTTGTTTGAGGGCTTTTTTCTTTCTTTTTCCTGTATGTACCAGATTGTGTTAGAAATAAATTTAGGGAACTCAAGGTTCTGACTTGCATTAACTAGTGGCAGTCTGGGATCTGTTGGTCTCCTGCCATTCCTGTTTTTTAATGAAGGTATTTGTATTCTCTGGTGTTTGTATTCCTGGTTGGTTGGTTTGTTTTTAAGCAGAGAAGCAGAGCAGTCCTACACCCCAGAGAACAGAGAGCTATCAGATGTCACAGTGTCCCATCTTCTGTTGCTCTGCCTCAGACACCAGCTTGGCTTTGCTTCAGCTCATGTGTCCCCTGCCCTTGCTGTGTTTTACCAGACCCATGAGCCCTGGCTTGTTCAAATGACAGTGCTTGATGTGTCCTGGTCTCTTCCCCAGGTACACAAAGCTCTTTTCACACTCACCTATTTGATGGTTTCTGAGTGTGGATCATCTAGAATGTGGATGGTTTCTGAGTGTGGATCATCTAGAATGTGGCACGATATTCTTGATAAAGACTTAGTTCAAACATAGTTGAAGGCTGCTTAAAATATCTCCTTGTCTCTTCTGGAAATACCTGTCATGGTGTATGCTGGCACTGGATTTTGCCTTTTTCACTGCCAGGTTACAAAGGTGGCTCATGCTGCTCACTGATCAGTTTACTGCTGGGCATTCATTATGCATTATCTCTGCCTTTCTCTGCTTTCAGTTGTTAGGTCGTGCTTTGGATCTCATTTTCAATGTTCTGCTTCTCTTGCTTTTTGAACTTTCAGGCTTTTTCTTCCTTAAATTTGTGTTCAACTAATTATCTCCTACACATGAAAGCTTTTGTCCCATACTTGTAATTTAAAAAAAAAATGTTCATGCAGTATTTATCACGTTACATCTGTGTACAAATTAGTGTTTTCTGATGGTTTCTAACAATGAGAGACAAGACCAGAGTAAAACAAAATTGGGAGGGAAAACTTGTCTTGCCAAATGCACCTTTACATAATTTTTTTTTCTTTTTTAATTGACAGGCTGTTGTGCAATTCCTCTTGCTTCTTTTAGGCTGGTTGTAGGCTCTCATGTCACAATATGACCATGAATATTTCATTATGTTTTTGAAGTGCCTTGCTGAAACTGGTAGAAGTGATGGTTTCTAATTGCATCTAGGTAGTTCTTTCACATAACTCAATTGCCATAATGTTTCTCAGACTAAACTAATGTTACATAAAGGAACAAAAGGCTGTAAATTCATATAGAACTGCTATTATGATGTTGCTTTTATATAGTAATGCACACAGATGTACATACCAGCAGCAGAGTCTTGATTTTAGACTAGGAACCTTGATTTTTAAACCTAGGAACTGTCCCTTCAGATGGAGAACTTGGCTTTTTGCTCTGCTTCATCTATTCTGCTTCTTGCTGCTGATAATGAGGCAATCCTCCTCTGAAGCTCCAGCTGCTCCCAGGCTTTGCTGCTCATTTGAAAAATCCTGTTAAGCAGAGGAAATGTGGTAAAGCCCTGCTCTGTCTTGGCCAAAATAGCTGTACTGTAAAGCTGTGTGGAGAAGAAAATGCAAGGTTTCTGGAGGAATGATAATTCTCTTAGAAACCATAAATATTTGGAAAATGGGGAGTAATGACAGCTACTTTTTTTTTCTGTGATGTGGTACTTGTTTGCTGCTCTGAGTGAGTGTAGTGCTGAAAAACAAGGATGCTGCTGGTTTGCTTTAATCTTCTTATTGTAAACCCTCAAATTAAGATATGGGCAGTCTTTTCAATCAGTGTAATCTGAGTCAGATTTGAGAAAATTAGTGTTAACCACCCTTCTTACCATAGTGCAGATAAAACTTCCAAGGCAGGAAAAGAGAGAGGGAAAGCCTAACTACAGCCAAAGAGCCTTTGCTGCTGCTTTTGGGTGTTACAGCAAAGTTTGCTCTGTCCAGGAATGCCAAGCCAGAACAAGGATATCTCTCCTGTATTTCATGAGTTAGAAACATGTTTTGTTTGTGATTTTCCTAGCCTCTGTTCTGTCTATACCAGACTGGCAATTTTTGCATTTTTCCTTTCCTTACAGATTCTTTCAGTGTTTGTTAACATTTAGAAGTAGGGTGAGTGGCAGTTTATCTTCATTGTGATGGAGTCTCCAGATTGCTTCCTTTTAGCAGTTGGAAAGCAATCAGAGAGAGTGCAGACCTGCAAACTGGTAAGGTTCTTAGGTGTATTTAAGCAGAGGTAGTCAGTAATGTGAATATGAAATAAATCAAGGTACACTTCTGGCCTTTAAACTCTGTGTAGGTATGCTAAGAAATGAGTGAGGGCTTAGTGCACTTTTAAAGGCTGTAGACAGATATGAAACTTGTAACTGAGCAGAGATTGGGGACATCACTCATTCTTACTGGTCAGTCTGTTCTCCTCCAGGAGCTTACTGTCCCCTTGGATCAGCTAAACACAACTTTATAACATAACAGCTGCTGTCTGAGGGATCAGAGTTCCTTTATACTCTTCTGTATGGTTGGAAAAAGTCAGATTATTTCGATAGAACTTGGTTGAGGAGCAACTTGTGGTGACTGATCTGAGGGGAGCATTGGCTGACCTTTTCAAGTGGGAAGCAATGAGGTTTTGGAAGTAGCAGCCTCAGCAGAGCCACACTTGCAGCACAGTCTGAAAAGAGTGATTTGCACTAGTAATAGCTTTTAAACAAAGTCTTTCCAAGCATGGTGATGATCTTTTTAATCTCAAACCTATTCTTAATCAACACAGGCTTAATTGTTGTAATTTGTTAATAAGCTGAAATCTGTGCAGATTTTGAACTCAGTGAATTTCATGCCTTATGAAAGTGTACAGCTGCCTGTAAATCTTAGTGATTTGTGCTCTGGGGAGGGTCAGTAAGACAAAGGGCCAGAATTTCAGAATCCTTCTGGCAGTGGGATCTTGCAAGTCATGGTCTTGTCCTTTTGGCAGTGCAGAAACACAAAAAGCAAACAGAACTGGATGGAAGGTCATTCTTCAGAAGAACTTCATAGATCTTGACTGCAGCATGAACTCAGTGATTCACACAGATTTGTAGACTGTGCAGTTGTCATAGACTTTCCAAAGTAGAATATACAAATGAGACAAAATCCAGTGGCATGTATGGGAAAGCTGCATAAAACTATCCCTTTTCAAAATACTCCATAGGGTAATACCTTATCTTTCTTCAGAAATTGCAGGTGTGAAGTAGAATGATGCTCCTGTGGAGTTCTGGGGGCTGAATCTAAAGACTGTAAAATAGTGTAAAGATGGCATTGTAAAGAGGGGGAATAAGGTAGTGAGCACAATTTCTAGAGCAGCTGAGGTCACACTTGTGCATGAGTAGGAATGTGCATTGTGTTTAGCACTTCATCAGAATGGTTTATGCTGCCATCATGAGGAAATCTTATTACAAGTAGCTGTTCCTGCAGTGTGCTACTTGTTCATCATTTGAACAATTCCCAGTTAAGATTATTGAAGCACCTTTGAAATGTTTTTCAGCATCCTTACAGAATTAATAGCATACTTTAGGTAATTAAATTGGTTTAAAAAATACTTAGAAATCTTCCTAGCTCGAGCATTTGGAAGTAAGATGAGGTGTAAAAGTCAGTCTGGGGAGATCTGGTGTTTCTGTGCTTTTGATAATTAATTTTTTAAAAAGAAATCTGGTGAAGCCTACAATGTACTTCTGACATTTTGAATTAAAGCCCAGAGAAGATCTTCTGTAGTCTTCTAGATCATTATTATGCTGTTTTTAGCCTGCAATGCAGAAGGAAAAGTCTTCTATAGTAACACATCACTTATGATGTGAGGTTTATGGTGTGTCTTTAGGCTGAACAAGCACTTGGAAGCTTCTGTGGTAAAACTGCAGTCCTTTTCTCTGTCTTAAATGGCAAAACTAATCTGTTGGAACACAAGTAACATGGGAAAGGCTTTGGCATTTTAGTTTGTTAGATGGGAATAAATCAGAATTTGAAGTATCTAAACTCTAGTATTAGAGGGCAGTAGTTTCACAGTCTTTGGTAACCCAGCTCTAATTTCTTCATAGTACCAAACATGTCATGCTTGAGGGGATATGTTTTCTTGGTTTAGAGAAATCCATTGAAGAGATATTTTTTGTAGAGCCATAATGATTTTAATTGGAGCATCTTACAGAATTATGTTTTCTGTGCCAGAAGCTTAGACCTAATGAAAAGTGCTCAGACAGCTTCACAAGGCTTCAGAGTGTTTCTCTGTGCAGAAAAGCTGTTCAGCATATTGATACATCCTGTGTCTGTTCTGTGTTAGATGTTGTCCCAGAGCTGGAAGACAGGTCCACAAATCATCAGGCATCTTATGTACAATCCTGTTCTCTTCAAAGGCCATCAGGAACACAGATCCCTTAGTTTTATGTCCCATCTGTTAACTTAGTGTAATGATCCTTTGGAAGTTGGAAAATTGTGTCTCATTTTATACTTAATACTTCCTTTTCCATCATTAAAGACTAATCTGTCTCCCCTTCCACCCCTGTTTTTTAAGTGAGACAACTTAAAGGTGTGCCAAAGTAACCATGAAGTAAGGTGATCTTTAGCTTTTTTAATCTAAATGCTGTGGGAAAAGAGGTGGTCTTGTTTACTTTGGTTTCATTTTTTTTTTTAGTGTATTTATCAACTATTCCCTTTTAGAATTTAAAATTAGCATGTAGAAAGTTGTGTGTGTCTTGGTAATGAGACAGTTCTGCTTTTTTGAGGGGTGGTGAAAATATGAAACAGTTTTTCACCTGAAGCCAAAATAAAACCAAAAACAGGCTAAGAAGTAATAGTTCCACTAGGAATGACCAGAATATCCTAGTCTTCTATTAAAAAAAAAAAAAGAAAAAAGAAAAAAATCTGGTTTGCAGGTGGCCTGGGTATGACCACAAGTTTCATATTACAGACAGTTCCTAAATTCACAAGGTGTTAGGGACAAGGGATGCAATAGGAGTCTTGCAAAATGGGGGAGAAAAAGAGTGAGTGAAGTGGTGAAGTGGTGTTAGGGAAGACTGGGGGAATCTGAGCAGTGGTTGGTTAATTATCTAAAATAATTGGATAGAACAGTCTAATCAACTCAACTGCAAAGTAATGCTTTTTAAACATCCCTACAAGCAAAAATCCCTTTTCAGCCAGGGATTGTAAGCATTGATTTTCCTGGTGGTTTAATGTGGAAAAGGCATTTTTGGTTGGCTGGTCCTGAGAAGCTGTTGGAAGGATGGGAGGGACACAGGGCTTTCAGCAATTCTGGGTAGCACTGCAGGAAGACATTCATCCCCTTCTGCCCCGTGCAGTCTGTGGGAATGAGCAATGTGGGAACTGGTGTCAGGCTGAGTGAGTAATTACTGCTGCATTTGTATAAAGCTGAAGAGTGAAAGTTTGTCAGCTCAGCTGAGAGGCAACAGCTTCTTCCTGATGTTGCTTTTTTTCTGGTCTAATGCAGCCCTAGGAAAAGCTGTCTGGGACCTGTTTGCTGGTTGCACCATTATGTAAATGTTATTTCAAAGCAAAAGTAACTTACTGTCTAAGTGGCTGTCTGCTATTATGATTCCAGATTAAAATGTTCTGCAGGGAGAAGAGATCAATGTTATCTTTTTCAAACTTTGTGAGCACTTGCAATTAAATGTAAATTAATCAAAAACAAATACTGAGTTAGGGTAGTTTGTCACTGACTTGCTAGATCTCACCTCTTGGTATATTCTAATGGAGGTACTTGTATAACATTTACTCCTAGAACCACTTCTTTGCATGTATTTTCATATCTCATTTATAAGGTAAGTAAGGAGGAATTGGATTATTTCCAAACTTTTGAAGTTTTTGATCCTGTGGTGGTGAGGAAAATATAAGCTGAGGTAAAGGTTTAATTTCTCACACATATATTTGGTGCACAGGGAAGGAAACAAGGCTTGAAGTTCCACAGATTTTTATTTTATTTTATCTTATTTTTAGAATTCTCTCCCTTAGTAAAACAAGCATGGTAATTTTGCCTTTTTTTGTTTGTCTTGCATTCAGCAGTGAGAGTAAAGTCACAGCAACTTGCTGATAAATGACACCCCCCTCAGTCCCCTTCTGCTCCCAAATGCAGGAAGAATTTCAGCCATGCATTTGGAACTGGTGGTGTTTTGACAAAGGTTTCTCTGTGCATTTGCAGCAAAACAAAACTCATATAAAACACATATGCTGTAAGTGTAATAAAAAACACATTTGATTTAAGTGGCACTGGGTTGCCTAATATTTAATTTCAAATTAACAACTTTTTAGAGAAATTAAGCACGTCTCTTGTAACTGGATTTATTAGGAAGAGCTTTAAGGCAAATCTAATTGAAACCATGTGACCTACTTATATTAGCAGAACATGCTAGGTAATTGTTTTAACACAGTGTATTGTTGAGACAAAATTTAGTTACCAAGAGCACTAACAGTGAGTTTTCTGATTGGTTTGTATGGAAGTTGGTAAAAGTTGGTAACAGGAAAGTTTTAAACTTACTGAAGCACTTAGACCAGAAGTAATTTTGTATTTTGAAGGCAATTTCAAAATAAAACCTAATAATTCCTGATAATTTAGTTGCTTTGAAGTAGGAGTCATGGAACATGTCAATGCTCCTTGAAGATATTTCATATCTCACCAAAGTGCAGAGATTTTTAATTCATGCATCTGAGGAGAAATTTACAGGTTTAATCCCCCCCATCCATAAAGTGCTCCAATTTTACAAGAATTTCCATTAAAATCATGTGTGCCATAACTGTTTGTGCTTTGCTTCAAGTAATTAATCAGAGTGGGGATATTTTCCTGAAAGAATATATTTAATTTGTCTTTACAGAACAAGCTGATTAACTTGTTCTAGATGTGAGGAAACCCAGAAGGTGGTTGTCTGTAAACTTAGCTCTGCAAAGCTGCTGTGATCTCCACCACAGAAGTTGTGTGGCCAGGGACAAATGCTGACAGCTAATTAAAATGATGCATCATTTAAACACCTGTGCTCTGGTGGTAGGAATTACCTGGAATATAATATCATAATTATGGTTTCTTGGTATGTCTTGGTTTAAATTTATTGCCTTTATCTCAAAACACACCAGAGAATGATGGCACTGAGTGGGTGTGGCCGTGGTAGGGTCACATGTAAGTCACATCAGATAAATCAAGTTAATTCTGGTTTGTTTCTCTTAAGCCAGTCTGAAGGACTGAAGCCAATGTGGGGACCAGTTTTGGTCCTGTTCCTCTGTGTGGCTGACCTGTTGGGAGGAAATGATGGCAGTGTGGGCGGCGTTCTGCTCTCATCTTCCCTCCCCTTTCTTTCTTTCCCTGGGCAGAAAGAGAGGAGTGAAGGCATTAATGAGTTTTTTCCCAGCTAATAGGGAGAGCACAAGCATGGTCCTTTTCCATGACTGTGCTTCACTGCTGAGTGCTGATGAATGCTTCAGGCTCCATGATGAGAACTCTTGAAGGCTGACTGGAGCTGACAGGTCTGCAAACAGTGTTATGAACAGGTAAAAAGGTGCTGTCTTGGGCAAGGAGCAGTGCTCAGTCCTTGCCAAAACAAAAACCAAAAAAGGCTTGTAATGTTGCATTTGAAAATGTATTTTTTCCTGTGTGCTGTGTGCCTGAGGTAATGTGAGGATTTTGTACTGATGGCTTGCTAACCCTTTTGAGTTTTCCATCCTGGAACTCTGAGTGTGCACTGTTTATTTAATGACGTGTTTTGCACAGTTTGCTTTGTGATTAGGATACCTGTCTGAAAGCTGAGTGCTGTTATCTTCAGTCATTAGGGCAGTGAATGTCAGATATTGCTGCCTTTCTCTCAGTAGTTACATTCCAGATTTTTGAAAAGTTCTGGTTGCTTCTTGGTCTCCCTAGACTTAGCCTTCAAACTGATGATTAATTCTTACCAAAGAAAATGAGTATTTGAATGGTTTCCAAAGCATTTAAACAGATTTTATTATGAGGGAGATGGAATGGAAGTATTCCTAATATCTCCTGAAGTAATCAAGTTGCTGTAGCAACCCAGAGCTTAGTTGCAAATCAAATTGTGCCTTACCTTGGCTTTTTCTTACAGTCATAGGTTTCATTGTCCAAGGTTGAGTCTGTACCCTTCACTTTGTTATCCTTGTTGTTCTTAGGGGAGAAGAAAAAGAAAATCCCTTCTCTTTTGACAAAGCACCTGAGGTTGGGTGGTCAGATGCTGTAAACATGAATAATTTCATAGGCTTCAGAAGATTAATTGGAATGTAATTAGTGATTTTTGTGTGGGTGTGAGTCAGTGGACATTGTAAGGGATGCCCTGTTTGTCTGCTCTGTTTTTCACAGAGTTGCATCTTCTGCCCTTGGAAGCACATGGCCCCTGCTACCTGCTGTGTTGCCACTCCTGGTGCTTTTAGATATTTCTTCTTTAAGTTTTTGCTTTTTTCAAATATCATTGTTCTTTTGGAATTCCCTGCAGTCTGTTCAGTTCTTAACAGTGTGACTCTGGGTCAGATGTGCATTGTATCATGTCATGGTTAAGTCTAATTTCTTCCACTTCAAGATTGGGTATAATATGGCAATAATAAACATGTAACAGATTGCTGTGTAAGGGATATAAAGGATTCTTTAGCATTTTTTTCTGAGATCAATGTAGATTAATATAGAAGAAAGTGCCAAAAGTAATTCAAGTTTGTATACCAACACAGAATGAACAATTTCAGTGGTTCACTGCTTAAAAATACTTGTATGAAATATTTACATTTCAGAGAATAGATTTAATAAGACTTTAGTTTGTAGTCCTGAATTGTCATTTAGTGGCACGTGAATTGACCTAGAAAATAAAAATTTTCCTTTGCAAATTAAATTTATTAAGTGCACATACAAGAATAATAAAAAGTGCCATCTGTCTAATTAAGCAAATTAAATATGTCTTCAGGGAGGCAGGGAAGACATAAATTGGTTAAAACTATGTATGCAATGTTTGAGTCTCTTAACAAAAGAAAACTCACCCTTTTTAGTAGTCCAGGAGTGCCAGTGGGGACGAATAAGTAAAATCCCATAGATGTAATCCAAGAATGGATGGATATGTTGTTTCATTTTTTAGTTTTTTGTACAGATACAAATACATTAAGTTGATAACTATGAAAAAATCTGATTTAAGTGGGGAGTTTTCACAACACTACTGTGTAGTTTTAGGAACGAATTTGATATTTTGAGTGGGAACTTTTATTTGTTTCATCCTGATGACCTTCAACTGGTTTTAATACACTGGTGCTGATGCTAAAAATATTTTATCAAGAATATTTCAGATTACTTGTAACAGTGGTAATAACTGAATGCAAGCCAGCTCTGGTTTAGAAGCCTTAATTAGGAAAGCTTCTTTGGGAAGTGGTTTCACTTATCACCCTGACCTCAGGAGTTTGTACACCCAACAGTTTCTTTTTACTTTTGTTCTTTGGAGGCACGTTGAGTTACACCAAATGCCAGCTTAGAGCTGAGGTGACAGTGCTCCACTTGCCCCTGCTTGTGGCACTTTCTGTCACCTGACAGGTGATTTGCACCATTTGCAAGGCGTTGTGGTTGCTGCTTATTTGCTGGTTTGAATTTTTAGTGGGTCATTATTACAGATAAGAATTTATCAGGGCTGGTAACCTAAAATATCTCTTGATTCAAAAGCACACTCTGGTGGCCCTCTTGTGCAGAAGACTTTGAGTTATCCTGAACCTCATCTACAGACTCCTGTCTGGATTTGCAGTCCTAGGAGAAGTATATTATTTACTCTGGAGCTTCATCAAGGGCCAGCAAGCTGAGTGCCATTAAACAGGCATCTCTTTAGTTTGTGTTCATCAGCTGTGTCTGTGGAGAGAAAAATTTGCTACCTTCTGGCAGCTCACACAAGTTAGTATTTGTGTCATGATAGAAAATAACCTTGCTTTCTAAATTCATAGTAATTTTAAAAATTCCTTATAGATAGCAGCGTTCTGACTTCTACATTTGTTTGAGGTGTCTGTTCCAATTAAGTCACTTCAGTCCAATTTACTGGCATGCATGCTCAGTAATTATCCAATACTAGATTACCTGTTTGCTTTCAGCAAAATTTAGTTCCTTTAAAGTTTATTTGGCTGTCTCAGGGTTTTGGTGTGTGGTATTTGGCACTTTTTTTCCTTTTTTTTTTTTTTTAATTCAATCATTTTAGTTAGTTTTCTGTTCAATATTTTCATATCACTTGACAGGAAGTATTTGTCACCATCCTGTATAATTCATTTTTAAGTAGAGTAAAGTAGCTTAATCCCATTTCTGGCTCTGCATAGTTATTTTTTTTTCCTCTCTGTATATAATAATGTAATGTCTACATGAATGCTATTTTTCTGGGTTTTATAAAAGTGATTTCAGATGTAAGAATATGTAATTATTTCATTCAGTGAGAGACTTCAATTTGGTTCTCACATAATCTTTGAGCTGAAATGTGCAATACCTGCCGATTCTACAGTGCACAAGATTTATACTCTTGTATTTACACATGCAGTGAGCAGAAAATAGAGCTGTCACTCTGCAATGGCCTCTGTGGAAGGTACAGCCCTTAAAAAAACCTTTGTTCTATAGGGAAAACCTGCTGTTTTCCTGGAAGAGCAGTTTCCCCCTTTCTGGTAATGCCTGTGTGGCCAGGTGCTGTTTGCTCTGTTTCCTGGGTAAAGGTCAGTCACAAGGATGGCAAAGAGTGAATGTGGTGGTTGAGGAAACATTTCCTTCTTGTGTTACAGGTGAGATCATCCCCCAAATTTCACCTAGGTTAGAATTCAAGGATGCGCAGTGCTGTTTCCCGTGCACAGGTGCAGAGTAACTGATGTCTGTGTGCCTCAGACTGTCCCCAGTGATCAGGAGGATCCTGGAAGTTAGTTTCCAGTTGCAGGTTACTGCAGGCTAATTATTTCAGCTGGAATTGGAGTTGGAGAGGAGGGCAAGGCTCCAAGCAGGGTCCCTCACCCCTCTTGTCTCGGTCATGGCCAATGCCTTTATGTCTCTGTTGTTTCATGACTTGCAGGAGGTTAATTTACAGCTCAGGTGTTCTTCCTTGCCCCAGGAGACATCCTGATGTTTTACTGCTGACAAGAATGTTTCTTGTTCCTCCTGCAGACTGTTGCAGGCTGGCTCAGACAGCTGCAGGGCGGGATGGCCTGGTTGGTTACACAGCAACCTCCTTGTGCCTTTGGGTGTGCAGCAGGAGGGTTCACTGCTCTGGTTCAACAGCACAGGGTTATCTCTGCCAGGCAGGCTGCCAGCCCTGCTCAGTTACTCATGAATCCACTGAGAACCTTTGGCCACAATGAAGAGCTGTTTAGCTTCTGCCTGAACACTTGCTGAACAGCAAAGGAACATGCACTGGCTATCTGACATCTAGATGCAGATTGCAGTGTATTAATCTCAGTTCTAGGGCATGATTTTTACCCATGTTTGATGTCACACAATATGTGTGAGAGCCACTGAGAATGTTGAGAATTCATGGCTGGCTGGTGGTCAAAGTTACCTGAGCTGTGGAGTGACTGGAGTCAGTGATGATGGCTGGATTCATGTGCAAAGCCTGAAGAAGGGTGCTGTCTCTGGAGCACCCAGAGGAGAGTAAAAGGAATGGAGCCTTCAGCTCCCTATAAATGCAGAGTGCCAACTTGCAGGAAGAGTGAAAAAGGAACGAGAGGGAGGTGTGCCACTTCTGGTTTGGGCACAAAGGCTGGGATGGTGTACTCTGGGTATTCATGGCCATGTGTGAACAGTGCTTGAACGCTGACTTTTGGCTGTTTGATGTGTTACTGGAATGTGCCAGGTCAGTGGAGGCTGTGCAGGCTGTCTGTAACTCCTGGTTCCTTTTGGGTAATGCTGGTGAGGTGGCCTTGCAAGTCAGGGTGATGGTGTTGGACTCTGAACACCTTTACAGCCTTTCTAGTAAAGAAGCTAAGAGCAGTTTTATGTTTGGCTAAAAATAAATCTTGTTTAGATAAGACTTTAATAATTCCTTCCCTCTTGTTCCAGATTGGGGAAAAAAACACCATTAAAAATATGATTTCTGAATCCAGTAAGAATGTCTAGAAGGACTAAGGTAGCAAGTAGACATGTAAGTCTAGTAACTCCACTTTGAGTTCTCAGATATTTAGATTAAACTCTAGACTCTTTCATCAGCTATAGGAACTACTGGTCTCTACAGCTTCCTGGTCTCTTCTCCCAGGAAACCAGTGACAGAACGAGAGGAGATGGCCTCAAGCTGCACTGGAAGGAGGTTCAGGTGGGACTTCAGGGAGAGTTTTTTCACTCTAAGGGTTGTCAGGCATTGAAACAGAGTGCCCAGGGAAATGGTAGAGTCACTGTCCCTGGGGGTGTTTAAGAACAGCTGGACGTGGCTCTGAGTGTCCTGGTTTAGTTGACAAGGTTTGGTCACAGGTGGGGCTCGCTGATCTTGGAGGCTTTCTCCAGCCTCAATGGTTCTGTGATTCTCCAGCCTCAGTGGTTCTGTGATTCTCCAGCCTCAATGGTTCTGTGACCTTAAGATAAAGCTTCTGGAAGCAGAAATGTGTCTGTGCCTAAAATATAACCTACTGCTATGTCATCCCATTACTTTTACTTCACTATTCCTTGAAGGACAAATTCTTAATGGAAATAAATTCCTTAAATTTCAGGTACTTTATACTTCAAGGCTCTTACTGTTTCTACTTTATGGAGTTCCATCAGTCTTGCCAGCTTGTGTGATTGCAGGGAGGAGTGAGTTGGCATTTCACTTTGCAAAGGATGTCTTCATCTCTCCCTTTCCTGTCTTCACTGCAAGGGCAATGAGGCTAGCACGGGTTGCCCAAAGAAATTGTGAATGCCCCATCCCTGGAAGTGTTCCAGACCAGCTGGATGGGGCTGTGGGAAACCTGATCTAGTGGAAGGTGTCCCTGTCCATGGCAGGAGGCAGATCTTTAAGGTCCCTTCCAATCTGAGATATTCTATGTGAAATCTCCTTTTGGAGGAGTTTTAAATTTGCAGCTGGGCCCCGTGTTAGCCAGTGAAAGGCTGGGTAGGTCAGATGAAAAAGTACTGGGGAAATTTAAAAAAAAAAAAAAAAAGAAAGAAAAAATATATCAACTTATTCCTTAGTATCCACATGTGAGATTTGAATTAACACTTACTAGCAAAAGAAACAATATTTAGTGAACCCACTAGTCTGTCTCAGGGAAGACTAAGAGAGATATCCATTGGCACTGAGATTAGATAGCTTTCTCAAATGTTTTATTTTTCTCCAAAGTACTGTTGTTGTTTTTAAGTCCTCTTTCCTTCCAGCCACCACTTCTGGGTTGTTTGGGTTTTGGGAATTTCGTTTGTTTGTTTGTTTTTCCCTATATAAATATCCAGTTAGTCTTTAACTCTGGGTGTGTTTTGAATTTCCAGTGGTGGTGTCATTCCTCATGTGCAAATTTGCCATTGTTCTTTAGTATTGTTGAATATTTCTTTATTTTTGTGTTTTGTACAGAAAGGAGGGAATGACTTTCCATTATGTCCTCTAAGTGCTGCTCATTATATTGAATATCTCTGTAATATTTTCTTTGTGAATACTGCTATTTTCCAACCACATCTAATTTTATTTTGCATGTCTTGTTTTTGTTCTAATTCACTGTCTAATTTATTAGACACTAATACAGCAGGCGGCAAAAATATCAAATATAACACTTTAGACGGGAATAAATTGCTGATTTATGGTATTGATGTTACAATAACTTTTGTGTGACACTTCATTCTATTTTTATGAATACTGAACATTTTATTTGATTGTATATCAAAATGCATATAATTGTCTACAGAATGCTCTCAGCTCCAGACTTGATGGAATTGATTGTTAGTTATGAGGTTAGTTTCTATTTTTTCTTCAGCCTGACTTGGCTTTAAACAAATTTTCCATTAGTTTACCAAGGATGCTACTTGTTTGAAATAGCTGAAAATGGTCATGAATTTGTTCTTTTCCAGTCTTTCAGCCTGTTCTTGCTTTTTGAATCTCAGTTAAGTATTTCATACCTGTTCCAGTAGCAGCATTAAATGCTCTAACAGGTCACTTCCTTCAGTACTGAGGTCACTGTAAATTCTGGAGCACACAGTATTTCTGTTTCAAACTTATTTTCTTGGTTTAATCCTGTTCCAGCAGAGTAATAAGTGTTACATGGCATGCTGTGCCAAGCAATACTCAGGTGGTTATTTTTAAGTGAGCTCGTTGGCTCAGAAACACAGAAGTAAATTTCCAAAAGATGTGGCTGCAGTTGGAATGAAACCCACTTGTCTCTGTCAGTGGAGGGGGTGTTTGGCAGGTTAGGTCTGGGTCCCAAAAGTAGTTGTGTTCTGCAATCCAGCCTGCTCATGGAGCTAA
Source organism: Serinus canaria (assembly GCF_022539315.1). Classification (NCBI taxonomy): domain Eukaryota; kingdom Metazoa; phylum Chordata; class Aves; order Passeriformes; family Fringillidae; genus Serinus; species Serinus canaria. The sequence goes on along the minus strand of NC_066319.1, from coordinate 13,307,561 downwards.
TTAAAAGGGGCACTTGTAAAATGCTGGGTTTTGTTGTGGGGAGGCTTTCTCTTTGGTCCTAACCAGATTTTCTCTTTCCCTTTTCTCTGTCTTAAGCCACACTTTCCCTTTTTGTTTCCTAATGACTGAAGTGGTATGATGCCTACCAATGAAGGGTTCTGCTTCTGTAAAAATCATCCTAAACACAGTTTTTGTCTGCCTATTGTCATCTCACTTATCCCCATCTTTAAATGCAGTGGAATGCTGTCCACCCATTTAAGAACTGCACTTTCCACCATATTTTAAAATTTAAATGGCTTTTATATTTAAATTGAAATTTCAGAGCAATAATGCTTCTGTTGTGTTAGAGCTAGGAGCAGGAGACAAAAAAAAAAAAGCTCTATTCTGAATATTCCCACACATCTTTTTCCCTCAAATGCTACAGCTGTTTTATCCCTTCATAAATCTTTAATCAGAGGATTTCAATACTTAATTACAAAAAAAATTAACCTCACATCATTCCTTTGCTGTCAGGCAGTATTTTCCTTATTATGTGGATAAGCTAGGCATTAAGGGACTATGTGATTTTTGCAAAATGTCATGGCAAGCCACTGGCAACCTCTAAGGCTCCTAATATATAAGCCTGTAATCTGCTGACTTGACACTAACATTCTTTTTCAGCTGGCAAATCCAATGGGAACATCCTAAATCCTGGTTGGGACTAGGGGGAGTTATTCTGAGATTAAATTACTGCATAAATGTGCTAATGCTGCCATTATCAGTGTTGAGAAGGCACCAAATGGAAGATGAGTCAATACCAGAATAAAAGTGCAAGTGTTCCAGGGCTGTGCACTCAAGGGGACTCCACAGGGCCAGCCCCAGCAGGGCAGAGGAATCACTGGCACCTCCCTCAGCAGCTGTGGCCATGGGGATGCAAGTTCCCAGTATTTATCCCCACGTCCCTGAGTAGTCAAAGGGGACTTGGACAGGTTCAGTAGAGTTTTCTCTTCCTCTCACATGCACACAACTTTTTTTTTTGGTGTCCCCCAAGCAGTTTTTGAGAGTCATGAGTTTTTGGACTGAGTGCTCCATACTACAAGGGAAAAAGAGGATGCTTTTTCAAGTCTGTTTGTAAAATTTCAGCTGGTAGCACAACACCATTTGTGCTTGAGTTGCCTTTTCAAGCTTGCTCTTTACAGCCAGGAGAGAGAGAGAAAAATTATGCAAAATGATGTACCCAGAAGCTTCTTTGTTTTTCCAGACATATCAGTTGGGCAAATAAAAAACAAAAAAACCCAAAACTTTTTTGGGTGGACTGTGCTCTCTTAGTGTTCCTGGAACTTTTATATGATTTAAGGAATTGGAGCCCTATGCAGTGACTTACATTTTTTAAATTAGACTTTAAAAGGTACCTAGGATAGTGACAAAGTTTTGTACCATTTTTCTTATGATGGTAATGTTGATTATAAACTTGGGATAAACCAGGTGAAACTGATTATTTTTTTCCAAAACTGAGGTAAAATAATATGAAAGTAAATAGTGTGTCATCGGGTAGAGGTATTAAACCCAACATTTTAATGTTCTCCAGTGCAGCTAGCATAGGTAATTAAATAATGAAAAAAATCTCTTTTATTTAAGATTTTGCTTAAATTGAGGAAATCCATGTGTGAGGGCACTGTACACCTTAAGAGTAGTGTAGGTAGATAATCATTTAAGTCTATTTGATATTAGTCATGCCACTGGGCAATACTGTGACTACTCACTCGTCTTCCTTTTTCTCTCTTGAGGAAGGCATGCCCAAATAACTTTAATGTAACTCACCGTTGTACTGTATATCAAAAGAAACATTGCTTTTGATATTTCTTTGATTTAAGCAGTAGTAAAATACTGCAGGGAGGCATGCAGTATACATGATTTTATCTCTGTATTCAGCAGCTTAACTAACGTGGTTTAAGATTCCATCTCCCTGCCTTTCCCATAGTTGGGGGTGTAGCACTAGAAGATCCTTCTTCAGCAGGGGAAGCTCAGTGTGGTTGTTTTGTGCAGCGCAGTCTGCTCTCGCCTATAAAACAATGGCGTGCGGTGTCATGTTGGGATGAGGTTTTTGTCCCCAAGTCCAAGGTCACGGATGGGAAGGCGATCCCTGCCGGGGGCTGCCAGGATGCTCCACCTGCAGCGGGGATTTGCGGCATTGGCAATGAGTTGTGCTGGCTGCTGGCTGCCTGCCAGAGGCCGGCTGCCGCTCCAGCTGCGGGTCCCTGCCCGAAAGGCACGGCGCTCGCAGCAGGAATGCGGAGCGCGGCTCTCTGCCCAGCGCAGACCCACGGGCTGCCCTTGCCTCGCTCAGACAGCTGCGTGTTTATGGTTTGGTAGTATGTGATGTCATGAGGGTGTTGGCTTTGAGGAATTTCACTACGGAGGGAGCAGTTTGAAATGCAGGCAGAATCCTCGAGACCTTCGAATGTGCGCTTGGTTTCTCTTTAGGTAGCTCGGAACAGAGGGGCAGATGGATACGTGCGAGCGTGTTTTTTTAGCCAGGAATTAACATATGGAATATAGAAGAGTTTGAAGTGGATACAATACCTGAAGGCAATGTCGAGCCAGTCTGGATTTTCAAACTCCCTTCCTCTGCCAGGATATCCATTCTACCAGGTGTCATGCAGGTATATCGTGTTTTAAGTTGTACCTTTTAATGCAGTTGTATATAGAGCTGTAGCATGATGAGTGTGTTAACTGATTCCCCCCCCATTTATTCTCAGAAAAAAAAATTATGAAATTGGGGAGTTAAGCTGAAAAAAAAAATACTATTTTAGAATGCTATGTGGCTGACCTTATAGTTTAGTTCACTTTTATTTAAAGCAAATATTTTTATTTCCAAGCATGCTAAATATTTTCAGAGTTTTTCTAACTGGAAAAATGAAGTTGTAACCTTGGAGATTTTTTTAAAGTGAGTTACGTATTCAGATATTTCCATCATTTATCTATGGTGTTGAGAAAAGGAAATTATATAGATTTCTAAAACATGAATGATTTTAAGTCTTTTCCTGTGTAATTACATAAGGTAAATAAACAGAAGTACTTCCTGAAATTTGCTTCTAAGACAATTCACAAAAAATGTGCACGTGTGAAAAGGTTATAAATACCAGAGTTGAGGTAAAGCTAAATTGTAAAACCTTCTTATTTTATCTTTTTGACTCAACAGTCCTGTTATATTAATAATCCTTCCTTCTGAAAGTGCTGTATAACAGTTTTGTAGTGAATGGGCTGGATCCTAACCATGAAATGACTCTTCCTGCTGTAGAAGACTGTAATATTGCATAATAATTGGAGGGAATGTGTTACAGTACTTCTGTGGCTGAGAGAGCTCAGGTTTCTGGCACACCTTAATACAGGAATGTAATCTCTCTTTATTGTGTCTAAATCTGAAGTCCCTGCAACAATAACAGAGGGAGGGGAAAATGGGAGTTAGGACAGGAGTTTTGTGCTATTACTCATCTTTCAGTAAGACATATGAAGAGGAAGATAAGAGAATGAGTCAGTTATTAACATACTCGGATCTAGAGAATGAATCTGGCAATCTCCATAAACTGCAGCATGGACAGTGGTTAGTTTGGGTTAGTTTGGTAAGGCTGCAGTGATGGTCACTTGTGAGTAGAAAAAAGATTGATTCTGCATAAAGTTGATTTAAACACTTTTTACTGTGTTTCTTGAAATAAATTCACATATTTGTACGTCTGTAGCACTATTGGGGCTGTCTGCTCAAGGGTACCAGATTTAGCCCTTGAGAGGTCAGTCACAGTGACTGCTCATAGTTGAATGTCCTTTGGCCTGACTTTAGTGGTTGCTGAAGTCTAATAACCTTTCTCTTTTTTGTCTGGACATTTTTTGTGATAAAAAGCATGAATAAACTGGAAATGAGACAAGAGAAATTCAGTAAATGGCAGCTGATGTGAAAGCCTTGTCTTCCCACCCATGTGTTAGGTGCCTAGTCAAAGTCACAGCTTTTCCCTCCTGCTCCTTAAGAGCAGAATGTCCAGAGCCACCACCCAGCTCCCAAGTTTCCACAGTGACCTTCTGGACAAGAATGAAGGTCTCATGAGTGGGTTCCAAGTCCTCTGCTGTGAAAAGAGAGAGATTCAAGTTCCTGAACTTTTGGATCCCTGTTGCTTATCTGCATTTTGGTTTTAATTCTCTCTTTCTGTTTCTTACATGGTTTTAAATAGTTATTCAGCATTTCAATGAAGTCTGTGTTTAATACTTTTCAGATAAGATAATTAGTTTCTGTTATATGCAACTGAGCTTATTAAGATCCTGGTTTATGTATCTAAAATTGGGTGGACTTACTTCCTTTAATGACTAAGTCATTCTGATTTTGCAACCCTGCTTCAGTACCTAAGAAGAGAAATTCTTTACATTGTCTTCAACCATTGATAACTGTAGAATGTGAAATTAGTACTCCTGCTTTTAGAGCTCATTCTCAGTGCAGAATTTTTCTTTCAGAATGGTAACACACATCCATTTTTGCTTGTAATTGTTGTTTATAGTTTTGGGGAGTAGTATACCTTACAGAAACAGGGCTGAATTAGTCTCCACTCTAGTTGTCATATTCTGGTGAGTGAACTTTTCCCAGTAAAGCAAATAGGCAGTGGGACTGCTGTTTGTCATAATTGCTTTGTGATCATGATTGGTTTGTGATCTCTAGTGGGAAGGTTAGTGTACATTATGCTAGACTTTGACTATGCCATATTGACATTATGCTAGACTTGACTATGCTGTATTGACAGAGGCATTCAATCCACTGTGGATTGCTGTTGAGATGGCATTAAAGTCCTGAAGAGAGTTCTGGAAAAGCTCTCTCTTCAGGAAGCTTTTTGCCATATTTTTTTTGGTAAACAAAACTAATTTTCCACGGATCAGAGTTGTCATTGGGATTGCTTAGTGTTCAGAATGGATTGTGCTTTCTGTAACCCATAAAGAAGAGTAGTTTTGGAATAATATTTTTGTAGAAATGTGGATGGAGTATTGCTGGTAGCCGGTCCCGGAGGAATGCACAGTCAGTGTTTGTGGTTTTCTAAGATTGCTCAGGGCATTGTTTATCTTGGAGATGACCAAGATGCTGTCTCCAAAACTGGGTCACTCGGGGTAGCATGGTGTCCTGGTTGGCTGTGGATTATGTCATTGCATAAATCAGGAGTTCAGCTTGGGGACTGTGTTTTTTGTGGTTTTTATTGCAATTCATTTTTGGTATCCATGCAATGCAGAATTGGTGTTTCTTGCTTTTTCATATTTGAACAAAATTTAGAGATTAATATAATTTAGTTCGAGTGTGATAAAAATACCTCATTTTTTCTTTTATAAGGGTACAATAAAAGAGATCTGATCTAGATATTTGTTATAGTTAAGTCTCGATGTGAATGAAAAACATTTGAAGTAATTTATCATCTTTGTTCTGTTACTGATTTGCTATTTGATAGAGAAATTCAGAGAAAATATGGCCATCTATAGTTCATCTGCTTCAAGATAGGTAGCAGCAAATGTAGAATTTTTTTTTGTTAAAATTTAAATGGTAAATTTAGCCAAAATAAGCCTGCAACTAAACCTGTCATTACTCTGGCTAGTATGGCATCAGCCACAGAGCTTGTATTTTTTTCACCTGCTTCATCATGTAATGCTGGGTTTTCTTTGTATACCATATGGTGTAGAAGGAAGTCTGTTCAAAAGTCTTTCAAAATAGTCTCACCATGTTTGATTTTCATAAACTTAAATCAGTAGAGATTAAGAACAAAGGCTGCACTCATGTCTTTCTCCCAGTTGCCCTGGTATGGCAAGAGCTGTTCATTGTAAGAACATTTGCTATCTCTCATTGCTTTAGGCTGCTAGACAAGAAGAGTGGAGTCTTGTGATTATTTCTTTGGCAAAGAGAAGACATCTGGTATCCTAGACATGTTTCATAGGGGAAGCCAGAGCTGTTGGGTTATCAGCAGATTGTAGCCTTTTTAAAAAGCAGTTGTTATTTTTGTTTGCCTCACAAATACACATTCAGACACAGTTTTGAATAGGAGTTGCATCTCCTTCCTCACGTGGAGATGTCAGCTAATACAAAACCCAACTGTGTCTCAGCTATGGAGCAATTACTGATGTTTTTGTGATGTAGTTGGAGTTTTGCTGGTGGACTGTGATACCCTTCATAAGTAGATCCCCCTTTGTTCTAACCAAACTCAGAACCTTCTGCATGCCTGTGTCACACTGGAATTCCTGCTTCCAGTGTGGAAACCATGTTCACAGCAAAAGTCTCAGAATCGCACATGCTGTTCTAGCTCTTCTGCCTGCTAATAAAGAAAAGGGGAAACACAGCTATCCAGCTGTTGATAGTGAAAACTTGTAATCTTGTGAATTCAAGATGAGTCAATTGCACCTGTGCAGCTGATTCTGGATCCAGTTAATGCAAATTCCATCCAATCATAGCAATAGCCCAAGTTACTATAACTGAAACTAAGCAATGAATGTGCAGGAAAGGGAGGAGATGTTGCAGCATTAAGCCACTGCTTCTCTTTTAAAGAGGGAGCCACTGCCCCCTTCAAATATTGCTTTTTATTAGAATCCATCTCTTAAATTAGAAAAAAAGAAAGCTACTGTATTTTAGACAGAGGAATAAATCTTGATTGCTTCCATTTTGTGCAGTGCTAGAAGACAACGAACACTTGTAAAGAAACAAATTTATTCAGTTTGCTTTGTAGCATAATTTGATAAGTTTACCTAAATTAAAATCTCTTGAGAACTAATGTGCACAGGCAAATAGTAATCAAGAAAAACAAAAATTATATTACAACATTTGTTTCTTAGTTTTAAGGAAAGTCCTGGCTGGTTTTTTTAAGGCTGTTTAATATTGCTGATCTGAATATTCATCAGCAGGCGTGTGTATGACAGGGATTTACAGTTGCATTTTACTTGGAATAACTAAATCAGTTGAGCAAAACTTCCTGTATTTTATGTTCTTTGCTAGTTCAGAGCTGTTGCCTTTCCTCTGTAGGGAGGAGAAAGGGGAGGGCAGAGTTTTTGACTAAATGGACAAAATGCATGCAAGGACATGGTGTGCTAAATTCACGCTGGCCTTAGAAGCTGCTTCCCCATAGAATTTGGTTTTTATATATGGCTACAACAAAATGTAGCTTTCATGTTAGGAGAGGGAGATTGGTCTCTGGTTTTTAGAAAGATAATTCCTTCTTCAGGGCTTGGGTAGAAGAACTACTAAAGAAAGCTGGTGCTGTAGGAATATATTAAGTTCAGGTAAGAGGTAAGAGAGGGAATGATTAAAATCTGAAGAGGACAGTTTTATGTATTTTATCCTCTGCAATATTTAAAATGTGGGCAGGCTATTTTTATATTAAAATGATTTAAACATTATATATATATATATATAATTGCTTTATAGGCAAATGAAAAGATTGCTTTTACGCAAAAGACCTTTTTCTTTTTTTCCTAAGGGTCCTCATGATTAGAATGTCAGCAGTTATTTGGGCTTGACAGAACAAACAACACATAAAAAAGCTTCCCATCATGAAAAGTAACTCGTTAAGCAAGATTGGACTTGAAAAAAGAGTTCAGCTTGCAGGGAATAAATCTTAAGCACAAGGTGCTCTTTGAGAAGACAAAATGATAGGAAAACTATTAAAGATGAGACAGGTTGCAAGGTCATCATCCCTAACTTCTGTCCAGAAGACAGAAGCATGAGGTGGTGGAGGTGTTGATTAAGGTGTGGGCTGCTGCTGCGGCTCCTCGTGGCGCTGCACGGCTTCCCTCTGTCCTTCCTTGGAAAGGTGGAGCAGGTAGGAATGCATCTCATACAGAATGCCTCTGATATGGCAAATCTCATTGCTCCTCCTGATCTCTCACCTCTTGCTTTCCTGCTAGTCCTCCTTTTTTCCTCACTCTGTTTATTCTCCTTTTATCCATTTTTTTCCCCTCTCCTGTCTTGTCCCATCCTAACTGGAAAAGAAAAGTGAGTGTGAGTGACCAGGACATGGACACAATCCTCTGCCTGGTGACCTGCAGGACCAGCTGTGGAGCTGTGTGTGCTGATGCTGTCCCAGATGAAACTGCTGGCAGGGGTGCAGTGCTTGTTTCACCTCTGTTGGGCTCCCCTGGGAATTGCCTTCTTTTAGCCATCTCTATCACTCGGGGCTCCTCGGGTCTCTCTGTGCCCGTTCCCAGTGTGGCTCAGGTTACACTTGCTGGGACTGGTGTAATCAGATGAACGGGTGCCTGATTGCAACAATTCATTAGAAATCATTCTGCCAGGAAAGAGGAAACTCTGAGGAAAAATGTGAGCATTATGATAATGTTGTCTATTAAGTGTCCTTAAAAGGAGGCAAAAAGAATAACCTGCATGTGGTGCAAAGCGGTAGCTCTGATGTGGACTGCTTACTTTTCTAATGAATTCTGACTGAAAGTTTGAATATTTCTTCTTGTTTACTTTGTGCTTTCAGGTATTTCAGGCTCTTATTCACAGAAATATAATTGCAGTTCTTCTAATGACATTGATATTTGGGTGGCAGAACCAGTTACAGCAAGTTCTGCATGGCTTTTTTCTTAACTGCTGTTTTCTAACACATTCTTCGTTGTGAAGAAAGGAAAGAGTCTACTGTAACTAGAGATTCAGATGTAAAATGTTTTGTACTTCATTATTCTGAGGACTTCAGCATGAAGTGGGAGTTTGTTCCTTTTTTTTTGGAACATTATGCATTATTTCTGTTGATTAGGGGAATTTGACTGTGTGAATTTGACTGTGTTTAGGGGAATTTGACTGTGTGTTCTGAAACAAAATTTTGTCTGTGTTGGTATAAATGTAGGCTGATTTGGTTTTTGTGAATGGTGATGGTTTTGAATTCTCTTTGGTTCTTTCTGTTACCACTTCTGCCTCAACAGACTAACCTACTTGCATCATTAAGTTAATGAGTTATCAAGGCTCCTCGTTTAGAGGTGTGCTTCCCAAAATTTCCACTCTGATTGATTCTCTTGGAGCTGAAGGTGCCTGGATACCTCTTGATTGCTTTTTTAAAATCCTTACAGGGATGTGTGTGGAGGTTTTCTGAGATTTACTTGGAGTGTTGAGAGAGTCCAGCTTAAGCAGTAAAACGTGGGTCACAAAATCACCCTGTAACACTCTGAATTTATGCTCTTAATAGAGTGGGTTTGAAATTAAATATAAAAACTAAGTTTGGGTCTTAGAAATTGAACCTATAGAGAAATACTGTTCTTTTCACTATACATGAAGGAAATTTTGGCTTGTGTTAAATCCTGCAGTTTAATCCTGCAGATGGTCCTAGAGGTGGTCCTGGTTTGTGAAGCATTTCATTGATAATCTGAGAAATGTAAATGAAGAATTTGTTACAATTTGGATTGGAGGAAAAAAATTGGCATACTGGCAGAAAATTTGTGAAGCATAAATTTGCAAGTTTCTTCTTTATGCAAATTCAAACTTATTAAATCATAAATGAGGGCATTGCAAAAGCTTAGAAGTTGTTTTTAAAACAATTAACTATAGGAAAATTAAAACTAATGCTGTGATTTATGTTGATATTTGAATAAGTGTCTGCTAATATTTGAGTTATAACAAATTGTTAAATATAGATTGTATCTATTCAAATCAGATGTAGGTTATATTTAGTCTCACTTTTCATGCTGTTATTTTGGCAGGTGTGTGATTTATGACATTGCTAATCCAGTTTCATGAGTCCTGCAATTCATTTGAAGGACATCTTCCTGCAGAAAAGGAGAATAAATTTGAGCACTTAGTAAATGGATGCTTATATATTCCATTTTTAGACCTTTTGCAGAAAAGCAGACTACTTTGTTCTCACATGCTGGGTGAGGAGAGCCATCTTATTTAAGACTGTTCCTTAAGCAGACTGTTGGTCCTGTTGACGTGGAAATGCCTCTGTGCTGCTGAGATGACTGCAATGCAGATAATGCTGATGGTGCTCGCCTTTTCAAAATTTACATCAGGTTTTCAGCTCCTGCAAGAGGTTTCATTCACTCATGGCTTTGTGTGAGGAATAATCCTCTGCTGGAACAGACAATTACAGTGGAGAGGGCTGGAATGGCTGAGATTATGAGCTCGTGTGGGGAGGGTGCCAGGGCACTGCACTGGTGTGTCTGTCTGGGCTGTGACCTGCCCCAGGTGAAAAATCTGATCCCGTTGAGCACTTCCTCAGAAATGTAGACCTGTGTTGTTTTCAGACATTGTTGCATGTTATTCTCTTTCTTTGGGAACTCTTGGGTGTTGTGCCCTCAAACTTTGCTTGCTGGCTTAGTTCTCTGTTCCCTGTGGCTCCTGCCTTCTCCTGCAGTGGGACAGCACCTCTGCTCTGTTCTTTCACTTTTCACATTTCAACTCTGCCTGCTCTTTGCTGCCCCTACCCCTAAGGTGTTGCAGACCTGCCCATTTTCCCTTTGGCTTGGTAGAGCCTCCTGTTAGAGGCCTTGTCTCTCTGCAGGGCTGCTGCAATATTCTTGGAGCTCTGTAGCACTTCCCCTCCTCTTCCCTGTTCCTATCTAAATAATCCACATTTTACCTGCTGCTTTAACTACATCATCCATTTGAAAAATCCGTTTCTTGGCTCTCCTGTTAAACTGCATCAAGTTCAAGCTTGTCTTTCTTGCTTTAAGACATGTCATTAGCTCTGTCCCCACTCTGGTTTTTTACAGGTTACTCCCTCTGCTTAAGCCTATTCAGAAGTGGATGTAATAAAAATTACTTGCTTTATGCTTGTGTGCTGTTTACCAGGTAAGATTTCTGGATTTGAAATACATCCTGGTGTATAGAATTCATAACTGTCGGTTATTCATTTATCACTGTTCTGAAAAATGTAATTGTCTGGTCTTTCCCAGCTTTTGGCTTTTAATGTTTTCCATTCCTTCTTCCTTTCTCCTTTCAGGTAAAAGCTGGAGTGTTGCCCTTCATTTTCCTACAGCTGCTCTGTCTTTTCCATTGCTCTTAAAAAACAAAAAAAGGTTGCCTGAAGGGAAGAAGGGAAGTAAAAGAAAAACTTTGAGCATTCCTCATAATTGGAGTGGAGTCTTTTAATTGTGCTGTTGTCTTCTGTTGCAGAGGGTGAGGTTTGAGGTGATTTAGCAGGTCCAGAAATACTGTTCACAGGAGGTTTTCTTGTTCCCACTAATGAGAAGTCAGCATGTGTGTATCAATTGGAAATGTGTATTTGTATTGCAAAGCGACTGCATTTTATTTAGAATGAGTTTCATGTGTGTCCACCAGCTATTTCTGGTGTTTTAACTGCAGCTTTTCTGAGCTGTTCTGTATCCCTGAAGAACAGTAGGAAGTGTTGGTATAGCTTTTGGATGGAGAAAAATACAGTTAATTTTTCATTCTGATTTTGACTTTTCATATGGAAACCTTCAAGGCAGGTTTGTTTTCTCCCTGCACTGTATTACCATAGATGGATAAAATGCAGAATGTGGCCTGTGTCAACTTGTTACACTAAAATCTCAGTTCACAATTCAGAATTAAAGAAAAGCAGCATGGATCTATTAATGCCTACTAAGAGTCTTTCATGTTCCCTGGCAGAAGTGTTTTTCTTTTATGGATTTATTGCTGCTGTCTGCTGGGATTACTTTATTTCCATGTGCTGGAAACATTAGGCAAATGTGCAGTGGATTTGGTAATGTAAACTTTTCTATTGCTCTGCACCATGGGTCTTGATTTCACTCCATTGTACTTGCTCTCAGTATTCTTTTCTGCCCACTCTCACCCTGCTGGGTCATGATGTGATGTATTTCAGATGCTAAAAGCTCCTGAAGATAAGCCCCTTATTTTTTAAGTACAAGCTGTTCTGTAAACCTCAATTGCTTAAATGTCATAATTTTGCATGTTTTAAAACCCTAATTTTCCCAACAATCAAGGCATTGAATGTTTGTACTTTTGAAGTCTGCATAGTCTACTTACTGCAGTGATTTGAAATAAACTTCCTGTATATGTTATCAGTATTAATGTATATTAAAATACTATTCTGAAATATTCTCTACTCTTTCTGGTTTCAGTCTAAACTTGGGTAAAGTGTGGTTTGTAAAAGTCCACAAAGATACTCCCATAATCTCTGTTTTTTTATTATGACTGAATTTTTAGAAATGGAAAGCCTTACAGATAGAGTCACTGACAGCATTTATTCTGTTCTACTTGAGTCCAGGATGTGTCAGGAGCTGCAATAGGAGTTGGGGCTGAAGTTCTTTGAAGCAATGCTGGTGCCTAATTAGCTCTGTTAAGTAGTTGTGTCCCAATATGTGAATCTGTTCTCTGCTGTTATTTTTAAACTCTTGCCTATTCCTTGGTTGCTTTTCCAGTTGTGAATATCCTCGTGCTGCACATTTGTCTTGACAATTTATTCAGCTTCTCCTTGCTTCACATATAACATAGGAAGCCCTGCTTGAGTGCTAGCCAGAACTCTTTTGGTCGAGTGCTCATTGTTAATCTGCTGATCACGGTGAAGTGCACTGATTTGGAAGTGGAGATGTGTAAGTGTTGGGACATGTGTCTTGGATCAAAGCTGTGCATGTGTGTTTACTTCACAGAGCTCTGATGAAATACTGGCAGCCTTGACTGGAGCCCAGCCGGAGGCACCTTGTGTTGTGCAAGCAATTGTGGTTCAGGTTTAGGAGTGTAGTTCAGATGGCTGAATTGGTTCTTTCAAAGAAAGAAACCCCTTCTGGACAGTGGAAAGAAAAACTGCTGTAGACCAGGATTGATAAACTCAAATGGCATGAATTGTCCTGTGAGAATCTCCAGGAACTGGTTGGAATGTAAGAGTTGTTTTGACTAGGCTGCTGTGCTGCTGTCAGCTTCCTTACCCATGGCAATATTTATTTACCTTTAAAGCCTCAAAGTCAGAGCCATGCCAGCCACCATGCTACACAGTACTAAGGCCATCTTTTTGAGCTCAAAACATAATTGGTTTCCAAATGGCATCTGGCTTTCTTTCAGCTGCTGATTTATTCTGGATTCAAAGTTGTCATGGTAGGGCTTGGGTCATGATGTGCTCATTTGCACGTGTTGCTGTGATCTGTGGAGAGTTCTCACACAGAAACTGAGGAAGTTTTCTTTGGTGATAGCCAGGACAGAAAGCAGAAGTAGGAGATACTCTTAGGACAGAGGTGACTTCTCAATATTCCTGTCAGACAATGGCAAAGCTGCTGCATGCACATCAGTTAACATGGTCACAAAACCCCCTGTAGTGCTACTGCCTTGATCAGATGTGGTTGGTAATTTGGTGGTTGCCTATGCAGATGTCTTGCATTCTTCTGGAAAAATGCTGCCAAAGTAATGAGATCAGCAGCAGTCCCACAAATGATGCTTGAAGAGATGAAGATTATTTCCCTGTGTCCTTACAGTATCTACTGTCATCCTTCCCATCCAGCTTGGTCTTCAATTGCCCTTCTTTGATTTATTCTGTTTGTTTTGATGGGTGCTTGTTTGTTTGTTTTTAGATGAGAATGGTAATAATTTAGCCTTGCTTTTTTAGTATACAACACACTTGTGTTCTGCAAAGTGCCCTGCAGTGTGTTTCAAAAAAGTATTGTCTGTTTGCTGCCTGTTTGGATCACTGCATGAAATTACACAGGGATCTAATCTGATGCATGTGTGGTCACTGAGTAATCACTAGGAATGCTCTTGTAAGAGTATCTCTGGATTAACTCCTTGAGGATTTCTTTTGTTGTTTGATTAATGAAGAGCAAAAGATTTTTAGCTCTGTAGTGCTAAAGGACACTTACATGAGAGGGACAGCTGGGGTGTCTGGGTACAGTTGTGAGGCAAATAATTTTGTGGTGTAAACAAAGGAGAACTTTTTCTCTAAATATTAAAATTTCTAAGCATACAGCAGAGTGTAAAATGTGCATTTTTTTCTATTTCCTACTTTGCAAGAGGTGGTTATTGTTTTAACTTGGAACTTGCTTTCCCTAAAGTTAAACTGCAGAAATTCTGTATCCTTAAAAATCTGATGTTCATAATTGCTCCTGAAATGTTACTTGCCTTTTATAACATGTACCCTGAGGTTTGTGATTTTGGAAGTTCCTTTAAATCCTTCAGGAAAATGAGCTAATTATTGAAATAACTCCAGTAGCTTGATTAATATGATTAATGCTATAGGTGTCTGGAATCTGCTTCTCCTTTCTGCTAGTAAAACTAGTGCTTTTCATTCTGATCAACAGAATTGAAATGTTTCTGTGCATAGAGCAAACTAAAGCATTCACAGTATTTGAGAAATTGCCAAATATGAGGGCTTTCTAATCCAACAAATAAAATTGGGATTGTTTTACTGGCTTCTTTTGTTTTAGTTTAATGAGTTCATGTTGGTAGTTGATACTGGCTTCCATCACTTCATTATTTTATGTATAAATTTAAAAATATAAGGAAACCAACATAAAAGTGTTGTAGAGCACAAATGTAATTAGTTATTGCTAATAGATGAAGTCTCTTTCCCAGAACAGAGGAAAGCCAAAGACTGCAGAAACAGAATCGTTCTTCTTCTCCCTTTTATGTATTATGTTGATGGGATATGATGGAGTTGCAAGTCAGAGTGCTGAAGATAGCCAGGAAAATGTTTGGAGTGATTTAGGGTAGTAATTGGGTAGTTGGCAGGATGCAAGTTTATTCCTTTGTTTTAGATTTGACTTTCAGGGAAGCTTCATCTTCACATAAGGCTGTAGTAAATTACTGAGGAGCTAAGATCACTCCTTTCTCACCCCACTTGTGATGCTGGTTAAGCTTTAACAGAGGATCAGATTTTACTGTGTAAAGTACAAAATGAGTGTGTGTGTGTATAAAACTCGTGATTTCTATTGTTGTTTTAGTGATTATTTCTAAAGGTATTACTCTGAAACCGCTGTCACACTGTGGATTGTTCATCTTGAATTCTGATCTTTTTTTTTTCTTGCTGCACTAGAAAATCTTATCCATTGTTGAAGTGAAATCCACTGCATCTTAGCAGGGGAAATACATTGTAGCACAAATAACTTGCACATCTCTGTGTTTCTTCCTAATAAGCACAGCTATGAGTGGTCAGCTGTAAGACAAATATCTGGGTCTGACACTCTTAAAAAGGTTTGAATTTTTCAGTTGATACTGGCAGTTGCTATCAATTGAGGCTTTTATGAAAAAGATTGAATACCTTACTATTTCATAAAAACCTCTATTCAGGCACTATGTTAGTTGTTTGCTGTCTTGATCCAACCAAGTCTGGATTCAAGGTATTGATGTAAATAATTCCAGGAGTCCCTCTGAGTAGTTTGTTTCCTGGGGAAAATTTTGACTGAAATCAGTGTTGGTAATGAAGCCTCTACTGGTTTTAATGATTAACTTCTATAGTATGACAGCTTAAACAAAGTAGATACAGGTAATTAAGGATATGGATTTTTATTTGCTTGATTTTTCTAACCAGTACACATGCCAGAATTTTTTTTTGTGCTGATTTAGAGCATTCTGCCTGTAGAACTTGCTGGGCTGTGTGAATAAGCCTGCTGTTGTTAAATGGTGTGTTTTAGAAAGGCAGTCATCACTCTTTCTTGATCATGGTTTGGACCAATATGCAGAAATAAAGGGCTTTGACTCCCTACCACTTCTTGACCTTGGAATAATAAGCAATTCAACACTAACTCTTCATAGAAGGCCACTTCTTTTTGGTAGAAAAATATCTACTTATTTTCTGAGAATAGCCTGCTTTTTGTGCTTCATTTGGTGTCTTGATGAGTTCTGGCTGATAATAAAAGTGATGCCCTTGACTTGGAAAAAGTAATGAACCAAATCATTGAACTACGTAGGACGTTAAATACTAAGATGAAAAAATTTTTATGTACTGTATCTGACAGCCATGTACTTTTGAACATGTACTGTTCCTTTTTTGCCATCTGTGTTCTTTTTAATGACTTCATGGTTTAAATCACTTCCTGTGAAAAAAGTTATTTCTAGACATTTTGGAGGCTTCTGCAATGTTTGTGAAGGATTTGGCTTCAGTTCCGTGCTGTCGGTACTATTTGTGGTATTAGTGAAGCTGTTTGCTTCAGACATGAATTCCTCAAATACTCCATTTTATGCATCCTCCCAAGATTTCAAGTTTGCTGCAATGTCGTTTCCTTTCAAGAGATCAGTAGTGAAATCACAATTCTCCACGTGATGCTGCCTTCTCAGTCATGTCAGGATCTTACTGATCAATAAGAAGTTCCTCTTCCTCACTTTGTGGAACATGTTTTTGTTCTCCCCATTGAACCTGAAACCTGTAGGAATTTATGCTTTCCAAGTGTCCTTCTTGAATATTTATTTTGGAAATTTTTCATTAGAAGATTGTTCCTCGGTTGAACCCATAGTTCATAACGACGTGCTGTAATATCAGAATATTTGCTTTGTTCCCGCGTGCTTTTCTTCTGTTGATTTGTTTTGTTCTTCATATTGCAGTTGGAGGTTTTTAGCCTGGGAAAAAAGGAGGCTCAGGGGGATTTTTATCACTCACTCACTGCAGCTACCTGAAAGGAGGCTGTAGCCAGGTCTCTCCTCCCAGGCAACCAGCAACGAGAGGACACAGCCTTAAGGTGTACCAGGGGAGGCTTAGGTTGGACATCAGGAGGAATTTCTTCACAGAAGGAGATATTGGGCATTGGAGGGGCTGCCCAGGGAGGTGCTGGAGTCACTGTCCTGGGAGGTGTTTAAGGAAAGCCTGGATGTGGCACTCAGTGCCATGGTCTGGTGGAGGTGGTGGGGTTCGTGGGTTGGACTCGATGATCTCAGAGGTCTGTTTGGATTTTTAATTGCCTCTGTGATTCTGTTTGCATAATCAAAACTGAATGCTTAGTGGTGCAGTTTGGTTTTTTTCCCCCCTTGTGCTGTGAACAAATGTCCTTAACAAAATCAAAAGAAAATGCAATCTTTTCCATGCAATCTATCGATGTTCCCCATTCATGGATATTCTCTGAAACATGTACCAATACTAGTTTCCCCATCATTTTGCATCTTTATCTTAATTTATATATTCTTCTATCATAGGATTTTCTTTTCTTTCTTTCCTGAGAGGACATGCCATGGTAGATGCAGGCCAAGAAGTTGAATTTTTTCTTTGTTGTGTGATCTAACCTCATCTTCAGTAATCCAAGGCTAACTCTTCACACAAGGATGCTCTTTTGATAGAAAAATTTGTTATCTCCTGAGAACAGCCAACTCCACTTTTTGTCCTTTGCTACTTGATCGATGTTCAGAATTTACTTTAAATATTATTGTCTGATGATAGGCTATAGGACAGCTACAAATAACAGCAAATTATGAGATTACCGAGGTGTAGCCATTTGTGAGCTTGTTGGAGAAAAACATGGCTATGGGGTTGTATAAATAACTGCTAGAGTTTGTTCCTTGTAGTAGTTTGGAGAAGAATTAACACCAAATGTTCTGCTTTTTATCCCCTTGTGTATTTTTAGCAGGGAACTGAAAATATTTTCTAATCCCCAGAATTGTTGATGCATGCTGTGAGCAATGAATAGCCCTGTCAAGGTAGAGAATTATGTTTAAGAATCTGCAGGATTCAAAACATTATAGCTTTTAATTAATTTTTAAACAGTATCTAACCCATTATATTTTTTAAAAACTCACAGCTGCATTTATAATTGTCTTCTCCCCCCCACCAAGAATACAAAAGATGAGATGTCTTGCCCTCAGCTTTACCTGCACCCCTTTGCAGGTAACCAACCAATCTGTGGGGATATTGGCTTGGGCAAAGTCCCTGATAAACATTTGAAATTTCCTGCTGAGGTAAATTACAAAACTTAGTCTGCATTGACATGAAAAATATTCTGCCAGCCATCCTAAAAATCATATTTACCAAAGTATTTGATAAATAGCAAGTGTGAAATCTGAACGTGCCAAAATAAATTCAAAGAGCAGAATGTTCAAGGGGGAAAAAAAAATCATATAATTCTTGCCATTTTAAATTGGTAGTTCAATTTTTTATTTTAGAAAGTAGAATTTAGTTTCATTCAAACTGTCAACAGAATGAATTTCAGTAATTAAAATTCCTATTGTCTTCTCCAGGCATGAAAAGGTTTTTGTTGTTGTCATGGTGACAGTTGAGTGACAAGTTGAAAGTAAGTAATTGCTGCTGAGAGCTCCTTTATGAACATTTGCAGTATTTCAGAAAGGATTTCAGGAAAAAATAGGATTTCTTTGTTAGGTTTCCAAAACACGTATGGTGGACATACACTCAGCAAGGGAAATTCTGCATTCTTGATTTTACAGTCTCCACAGTGCTTTTACCCCTGTAAATTCCATGGTGATTTTAAAGATGATGAGGGAAGTGAGATTTGCAAGGTGCAGTTGTGTTTGTAAATTGTAATTACATCAGATAGTGCAGCGCCGAAGTTTGTGTTTGTCTCAAAACTCTGTATTCGACAATAATCTAGACAAACACATCCTTGTTGCCACATACCTGATTTTCTTCAAATATGGGATACTTTAAGTTCTGAGAGTTGTTTTAGGGAAAATATTTTAATTCCCAGAGGTCATTGTTATGCATTCACCTGCTGCCTGAGTTCATATTCTTCTTGCTGTTGGTAAACAAGAATTCATTTATAATAGCTTACTGATCTATTGAAGGTTTCTCTTGGATTTCAACTGGCTCAATTTAACACCTTTAATACCTTTGTTACATGGAGGACATTTAATCAAAACCTACACGCTGCTACTACATGTGTAAAAGATCAACTCTGTGCATTTTGAGGACTTTAATCTTCAGGAAATCTGTGTGACTTCAGAAACATCTAGAGCCTCAAGGTGAAAACCTCAAGTATGCACGTGTGCTCATGCACGTGTCTATCTTATAGGTGTGTTCCTTTTTGCATGTGTAGCTACAAAAGTACAAGAAAATGTGCCTGTAAATGTATTTGGGGGTGGGAGGGGAATTTTAATTTTTGGGTTGGGCCTCATAGTAGTTCAGGAAGATTTGTTTTGTGCAGACTGCCACTGAAATGGTTGACGAGCTGAAGGACTGCTGTGTTTGTGGAGGAAAACTCCACTGAAACTTTGCAATGAAATCTTCTCCATAATTGTGCCTTTGACCAAATTGGTCAAATTTTTCTCAGGGGTGCTGAAATATCTTAGTTCTGAGCTGTTGTTCTGTGCTTGGTAAACCCTGACAGGATTTGGTTTCATTTGCTAAGGAATAAGTGAACTGGGGCTGTTCAAAGCCTTTTTTTTCTGTTTGCTTCTGATTCATGACTTTATGAGCTCAGTGGTTCAGAACATGTTCTTACATGAAAAGCACTGTTTAAACATGAGGTTAAATACAATTCATCAACAGCACTCAAGTGTATTTTTTTTGCTGCATACAAGCTCTAGGTATCATTGTTTTTCTATATATATATTCCCTCATAGACTTACACTTTACAAGGTTACCACTCTCTGTTTTAGCTCTTCCTGGGGGTAATGATTTTTAAGCTCTTTTTGCAAAAATAACACATAAGAATTGTTCACAGACTGGCACAGGGTGTCCTGCTTGGTGTCCATTGATTTCAATTCTGCAAGCATTGAGAAATGTGAGTTGTCCCATTTGAAGTGTTTGTACTGAGTGTGTCTTTACATTGTTGTATGTAAATCACAGATTACGACTGCAATCAGTTTTTCTGTTGTAGTAGGTAAATGCCATCTCAGTTTTTTTCAGGTTTCATTTGTATGGATTTATTTTGGTTTGTGAAGTAATTCAAATATTACCAAGGCTGTAATTTAGACTTTTAGGTGATACTGTTAATATGTCTCAGCTATGCAAAGGGTATTATTATTGTTGCACTATTGTCAAGGTTCTTGCTGTTCTTTGGAAATTGTGGCTTCTGTCCCTGCAGAAATTTTTCCCTTCCTAATGAAGATAATACATTTTCTGGTTAATTATCTAAACAATATTTAGTTTATTTTTTTCAAACTGCTTTCTGTTTTAAACTGCAGTGTGCTTTTTTTCCTTAATAGTAAAAATGCCTCTGATACTACAGTCAGGTTGACCATTATAATTACTTTCCATTAAGGGAGTTTTTAGTGTAATGAGTAATTTCTAGGCATTTTCACTCAAATAACATACAGAGTACTGGTTCAGAAAATACAATAGCTGATTCTGTTCTTGTACACAAGGGAAGAATGCACACAGAAGTTTGTCATTTAAAGGAGAAAAAATGGAAGAAATTCAAAATATTTTTTTTTAAAACCTGATGAGTGTAGGCAATATGAGGCAAAACTGTTTTGTGATCCAGTAAGCAAAAAATGTGATCTCTGCATTTGTGTAAAATAACCATATTTCACACTGGAAATTAATAATAAGGGCCTATAACTCATGCTTCATTCCTTAGTCCTCTGCAGGAACTCTGCTTCTTGCCAGTTAAAATAATGTGAGTAGACTTTTAATTACAAAAACTTTTGATGGACAAAAGCATGTGCAAGCCACGAAAAATTGGCATTTTACAAGTTCTGCCTTAATCTGTTACCTGCTTTGTGGTAATTCTTACTTTATGATTAGGAAGTGTTACCTGCTATAGTTTGGGGTTTTGTGGAGGTTTAACTAAATTATATGGGTTTAGTGGCAGTAAGTGTTATTCATGCATTTTAGAAGTCTTAGCTGTTAAAATTTGTTCTTAGAAACTCCACCATGGAAATACAGAGATACTGTAGTGCAGTTTTCTCTCTTGGGTCATTCTGACTTTTCAGTAACAAGAAAGTGATTGTGAATGGAAACATCTCAGTAAGTAAAATGGTATTCCTGAGAGAGATGAGGAAAGTACAGTGAGAAGGAGAAAGTGTGCCAGAGCAAAGCTATTTTGCAACTCAAGGGCTTAGATTCTAATTTTCTCTTTATGTTTTGGTGCCAGCTTGTTGCAGATGCTGGTAGTTCTCCATGAATGAAGAGTGTAAAAAGTTAGTGGGAAATATTCTTGAGAGAGGTTGGGATGGGTGTGTCTGGAACTTTTGCTGGCTTTTGGAAGATAAACTGTGTCTCTGCTGTCTGTGCTCCTAGTTCAGGATTTCTGTAGTGACCACAGTGTTATGACAGGCTGTTTGGATTAAAAGTAGTGCACAGGGGAAATCCTGCTGGAGGGTGAATGGTTTGGAGAGATTGGGGGTGGAAGAGCCTGGAGCAATACATGCACGGTTTGCTATGATATTTGGGGGTAGGAATGTCTGAAACATTTACAAAATAATACTGTAAATACAGGCCCTGGGAAGATTTAAAATGAAAAGTTTTGCAAGACTCCGTTGTGAGATGGAAGTTGCAGTTAAAGTGGTGTTGGGAAGACTGAATTGAGAATCCCATTTTAATTATTTCCTGAGAAATCTGCTAATTGATACCATTGAGATTTAATTCCTAGATACAACTGCTGCTGCTAATGTCCCACATTCTTAATATTCTGCATTTTAAAAAGTCTGCTTAATTTGGAACCTCATAGGTCAGTTAACACTTTGGTTTTGATTCATGAATTTATGAATATATAGTGATCTTGATTGTAAACGTTGTATAATTATACATTAATATAACCTCTGTGTTTATAATTTGATTATAATATTGTTATACATTAATTGCTGTGTGAGGAAGAGGACAGGGTAATTCTGTGAAGAACTGGAACTACCTGTACTTGGAGCCCCAGGGAACAGTTGGGAGTTCAAGGAACAGAAGAGAACATCTCAGTTGTGGAGGATTAGGAAGCAAGGGAAATCCCTGCAGTGTTTCTGTGACTTTCTTTGGTTGCTGGAATTTTGTTTGCCTAAGGGAAAGTCCTGTGACCTGAGCTGTGTGTGTTGCAATACCATGTGCCTAATGAAGGACATACAATTTTTTTGCTAGTCATGGTGGTTTTGGGTAGTACTAGTTGGTTTCTGATGATAATTTTCCAGTCAGGTGGGTCCAGAGGGAGGCTGTGAAGATGATCAGAGGGCTGGAGCATCTCCTGCATGAGGAAAGGCTGAGAGAGTTGGTGTTGTTCACCCTGGAGAAGATTCCAGGGAGACCTTATTGTGGCTTTTGAGGATTTAGAGGGAGCTTATAGGTGGGGATGGTTTCATTATTGGAGTGAGGTGATAGGATGTGAGACAATGGCTTTCAGCTGAAAGGAGGCAAGTTTAGATTAAACTCCAGGAAGGAATTCTTTTCTGTGAGGGTAGTGAGACACTGGAACAGGCTGCCCAGAGCAGTGCTGGATGCCTCATCCCTGGAAGTGTTCAAGAGCAGATTGGTTGGGTTCTGACCCACCTGTTCTAGTGGGAGGTGTTCTGCCCTCGGCAGGGGCTGGAGCTGAATGATCTGTAGGGTCCCTTGCAGTGCAAACCCTTCTGATTCTGTGATAATTGCACTGGAGTGACATTGCTTCCTAGAAGAGCATCCATTGCCTGAACTGAATGCTGTTTTAGATCCTGAAGGGTACCTGAGCTTTTTAACAGATATGTAAGGTGACAGTAGAGCTACTTCTAGTGTCTTAAGTGACCTCTTTACCTATTCTACCAAATACACAGACATACCAATTCCACAAGCATGCAATGGGTGTCAGGTTGTACAAACTATTAATGCAGCTTACAGGACAGCCCTTGAAAGAGTTTAATTATTCCCTTGACTTATTAATGATTTTTTAATGCTTCTGTGGGTGAGTTAGAAATGTGGCATGTTGCTTGTGTCTTTGGTACGTGCCACTTGGCATTAGATGAAGGTTCCTCCCTTCCAAAAGTAGTTGGTGTTCCATGTCATGGAGATGGATTATTTCTCTTCTCTGAAGAATTTACTCTTTTCTATAGCAGAAAATGTCTCCAAAATTGAGCCACCATCTTTGCATTTGGGATTTTATGGGTAGGGTAAGATCACTTAATGAACAGAGTACATCTGTCCTTTCTCTTCCTTCAGGTAAACTTCTGGAGAGCACTCTTAGGAAGCAGCATGATTCTTGGTCCTGCTGTCAAGGCTCTTTTTTTCTTCCAGCAGGTTTTCAATCCAAGATGCAGGGAGACGGGCTCACACACAATTCCGAGCAAAGCACCTGGCTGATTTCTTTCCTTTGTTGTACTTCCCTGCAGGGCGTTCTCACTAGTCACAAACATTTCTGTTGGAGCTTCAATCTGTTACACTGTTTATTTTCTTTAGATCCTCTTAGTTAAAACAAAACTCTATTTCCAAATAGAACTTTAGTGGGTTTTTTCCCTTCCAGTTGTAAATCTCACTTGTAATTTTCTAAGGCATCAACAAAATAGCTTTTGTGTCTATTTTGTAGCTCTCATGCTTACATTTATGTCAATAGAAGTATTTGAGAATGAGAAAAAGTATGTAAGGAATCTAGAACCAAACATTTTGAGGTGCCAAAAAATTCAATCTGCTCTTTCTTTATGTCTTTAGAATACAATGTCTTATTCTGCAAACCTTTCCACATCCAAGGAATGTAGAATATACATGTGGTCTTTGCAAGATTTTTGAGCTCTCTGATGGTAGTTAAACTCAGGAGCTTTAAAGCTTGAAATCATGGCATATAACATGAGGACTCCAGAATATTAGATAGAAAAAAAGTTTGTATTATGCAAGTTAAGAATAACAAATTTATTTTTAGTTTTTCCTAGAGAGTGTCTTTGTATTCAGAAATGGGACCTTTTCCTTCTTTTCACTTTGATTTGACATCAATTTGCATTACAGTGGGGCTGTGTCTTTCTAGTGTTGTACTTTGAGATGAATGAGTATTGCCACTCACCATTGCTGGAGTTTACTCTGTTGTATTGACACCACTGGCTTACATTTGGATTCCTAGGTGATTTCAAAGAAGAGGAATGAAATGGCAGCATGAGATGCTACAGAAGCAAACATTTTCTGGGTCATGTTAGGCTGAACTTGATGTTTCAGTGCAGTTATTTGTAAGCTGTACCTGGGTGAATTAAGTTTAGAAGGACTAGAAAGTAACTGAGCAGGAAGATTTTAAGTAGCGTAGGAAAGTTGATCTCAGGGTGAGCTTAGTTTTGGAGACTTACATTTGGAGATCCAAGTTTTCAGGTGGCATTAACTGGCTCAGCTTTGTAGAAATGCACTGACAATTTCATCCTGCCAAATAATTTTGCTGAACTTGCTTTGTGGGTGTTGCAATGCTTTAGGATTCATTATTCTTGTACAGTTGTATCATGTTTTACAGTGTGTTACCTCACAGCTCTGAAAGAGCACAGGAGGAAGAAAGGCAACCACCTCCTTCCCACATCCATACAATTAGTTCTTGAAGTGAAAAGAGCTCTGATGTTGCCAAAATGTTATTTTCAGAATAAAGATGGTTTTATGTTGGATGCAAATGTTTTAAAGAACAAAGTTCTAGGCACTGGGAGAGATTTTCTGTAAATCCATAAGCAGTTCATCTGGAATGCTGCAGTGTGGTTTGTTCAACGAGATTCAGGAATTTCAACCTGTCCTTGCTTCCCAGCTTTGCTGGAATTCTTTGGAATGGTTGAAATAATCCTGTGTGCTGTAGAAAAACAATGAATGTTTTTGCTTGTATGTACTGCAGTAGCATCCTGAAAGCTGCAAATGAAGTTAAGTGTCTAAATTGCTAGGCACTTTTTCTCTCTTTTGAAGGTCTTAAATGTTAATAAAACAATGATTTCATAAAAAAAGGAGGACTCTACAGGAATTCTGTTTCAGAGCTGGAATTTGAATCTTGATCTCCCAAATCCCAATGTAGTAGTGCCAAAACCATTAACTTTAATCTGTTAATGATGCTAAAGAACTTTGGGTATTGCAAATCTAGACATTTCTTTCACTTTTCTTGTGGGAGAGCTTAATTTCCCTGTAAAGACACATTTCTGAGTCCCAGCCCAGTTTCCAAAATAATTGAAATTCATCACTCCATGAATTCAATTTTTTTTCAACTTTATAATGCAAAACTGATGAATGTAACTTCAAAGCCGAATCCCTTTGTAAGTGAAGACTTATTCAGCAGAAATCAGTCATCTGATTTCTTTATTCAGTGCTACTTTCAAATTTCTTACTGGTTTTAAAGTAGACTCTGCACTTGTAGTCTACTGAGTTTTATTTCAGGGACAGCACATATTCAGGGAAATGATTTGTGACATTTCTATAGTTTGTAAATTAAAATACAATGGATCTACTGAAAGCATGGAAAGGTATTGTGTTGCTTGTAATCCTCCTGATTCAATATTAATGGATATGATACTTGTCACAGTGCATTTGGAGTATTTGCATTTTAAAAATTAACATTGAATAAAACCCTTTTTACAATATGTTGCTCTGAATTTGTCAAGAATGTCCAGCTCTTAGGCTGGCTCTGTTCAGTCATATGCTTTGGAGAACTTTATTTCTGCTCTTGCTGTATCTAAAAGGGAAAAAAAAATGAACTCCCTGAATGGTGAAGGACTATTTAACATCTGTATTTTCAAGAGTTTACAAAGTTTTCTGTAAGCTAAAAGATCCACATTTTTCAAAGGCATTCTGTCATCGCATTTTCTGTTAAATAATTACCTAAAGAACAAATATTATTGCATGTGAAGTTACTTCACCCCCTTAGCTGCCAAGTTTCAGTCACATGCTTCACAGAGGCTTTCTTGGCATTGAAAGGACTTAATGCAGGATCTGAAGAAGTTGTCTGGAATTTCTTTGAGTCTCTAATCCCGTTCTCAGCCCAGGCCTTGTCAGCAGTGTGAGAGCTCTCCTGCTGGCAGCTTCTCTTGCTCCAGCCCAGCAGAGACGTGCAGTGCTTGTGCTCTGCCCTGGACCTGCTGTTTGGCAGCAGCAAACAGGGACATGCCTTGGGGTCAGGAGGTGAACCCACATGGGACTGTCCTCACAGCTTGGGGACACGTGGCAGAGAGCTCCTCCTTGTCCTGCCAAGGTGAGACACAGGTGGGTGTTGCTGCAGGTGCTGAGCTGTGCTTTAAGGGCATGTCTCTGATGCTGTGCAGGCTGTGCATCCCCTGGGATAAAGCAGCAGCAGCAGGAGCAGTGCTGTTGTACCCTTGGAGGTGTTTTCTGCTCCAGGTTCACTCCAGTGCCAAGGGAAGCTCTGCTGGCGCCTGGGTGCCGTGCAGAGACAGCACAGGAGCCAGGCAGGAGGCCAGGACACCCTGCACAAGTGGCCCAGGAGGAATGCAGCTGATAGCCCCCCATATATAGTGACAGAGTGCTGAGAGCTGGCTTTTGGCTGGGCTGGGCTGCACTTCTGCTCCCTGGAGCTCAGGAGCCTGATTTCCTCTCTCCTGGCTGTCCTTGTGTGGTTGTTCACTTCCAGCCACATTGTCAAAGGTGGTAGTTGCTTCATCTTTCCAGTTACTTTAAAAAACAATAGCAGCCTCCATGCTTAAAGAAGGGATTTCATCTCCAGTGGAATAATGTGGTTTCATGCAGTGTCATTCAGAACTGATTTTGAAGGCTCATGCAGTCCCCAGAAGACTGCATCCTGTCTAATAATGCATATTGATGTTTGCTAATCTCAATGAAACCTCTGAACCACTTCACAGAAAGCCAACAGTGCTCTTACACAAGTGTGTTTGCTAACTTAAGCACAGGAAGAGTGAAAGTTCTTGATCCATTGCTCCTGCTGTTTTCCTTAGCCACTAGATCTATGTATTGTCATCAGTTCTGTGTACTCTGGACTTTTTCTGAGCTGGTTGTTTGGGTGCTGTTAATGTGTCTTCTTAGTGACATTAACAAAATGCAAATGTTTCTTCTGTGGCTGGGTTGTTTTCAGTGCCACTCTTGTCATTATCTTTTATTATTTTATTTTATTCTTAACACATTGTACTGTCAAAAGATGAAAATTTGACCCAAGAAATGTAGCACAGGACTGTTATTACATGAGAGTTTTCTTCAGCTTCATTTATGTTTGGTTCACATACTTAGACATTCAGTACACTAAACTCTGCAGAACTTGTGCCAGTAATGTAAATTGTTATTGACCAGCTGCTATAGTTATTTTGTGATCTGCATGCTTTGATTACATGGTGGGGAGTTGGGGGTTGTGGTGGTTGACACTGGATGACTGAAAATAGTGGTGCTTCTGAAGAATTAGTTAATTAGTTTGTGTTTAGCAAAGAAAATTCTGGAGTTACACACACTAAAGCAGTTAATTTCCCAAAGTTTATTTGACTTTCTGCATTGAGTAAAATAATGAGAATTAAATCAGGGATGTTTTAGAGGATGGAATTATTTAGTACAGTGTTGAAATGGTCAATGTATTAATGATTGTATTTCTTCTTCTTTGTATAAATATTGTCTAGTAGTGTTGTGTGTATTTGAACATATTTTCCATTCTGTAGATGCCAAAGAAGATACTTTAACACTACAGCAATATTTCTGTGAGTGTTTGGAAATGTCTCAGGAGTTTCTGTGCTTGTCTGGCTTGGGGCCACTGAGTATTTCTACATCTCTATAAGGAAAAGTTGGCTCTAGGTTATTTCTTTGGGCAAGTTATACTGAAATAGTCAACTTCAGGCAGCTTTATGTCTTTATAGTTGTGTGGCTGTAAATGCCCCCTGTTTTCTGTAATGCTGAGCTTTTTTGTTGAATTACAAAGGTATTTCTGCATACTTTATAAACTCTGCATAATCTAAAAAGAGACTCTTCCATATCTGTTTGACAGATCCAATCCTAAAACATTAATCTTGGCTCTGTGTGTGATTTGCAGTAGCTTTCTGTGAGCAGATGCTGATGCCATGGCTTTAGAAGATGTCAGTATTTCAGTGCTGTGGGTCCTGGGCTTCTTTGGAAAGGGAAGTAACAATGAGGTGCATAATTCACAGCCCTGAAGAGTCAGCCTGAAAAGCTCCATTAATTCCTCCTACCTGTTGCTCTAGGCAAGATGATCTTGCTTTGCTAATCTTCTCTGAGCAAAAACTTGGCATTATGTGCCTCTCAGGAGTACTGTAGTCCATTTAATACTTAAGGTTTGATAAGGAAAAGCATTTTACAAATGCACTTAACTTTGGAGTAGATGCATGGCATTTTATCCAACACAGTGAATTGAGTGAAACAGAGGAGGAACTCTTTTAAACAGTCAAGAATCACACAAACCAAAAGAAATAACTTTGTTGCTGTAGTATTTTCCTTTTTTTTTATTTTCCTAAGCTGCAGATGAATAGAGTTTGAAGTGTTTCAGAATTAACCACAAAGCTTCCAAAGGCTGGAGCAGCTTGTTAGAGAAGGAACTTTTATTAATATATATGCCAGTAAACATGATCAGCTAATCCACAGACTAGGTGTGCTCTGTGGGAATTGTGGTTTCTTCATAATAGACATTAATTCAGTGAATACAATGCTGATATCCTTGTTTATTCCTTAGTCTGCTGTCTGAAGGGTGTGAGCTGTGTAGGATTGTGGTCAGTGCCTCAGTAGCACTGTGAAGCTGTGGAGGACATGGGTAGGGCTCCAGAGGGACTGAGACTGACCCATGGGTGTTCTGAATGACCTTTACTAGGAAAGACTTGGGTTGGAAGTTGTGTCCCAGCAGATAAAAAGCACAGGAACCCAGCCCACATAAATTCTCTGCTTTAATGGAATATTTATTACTGGAATGTAAGTGGACTTTGGATTTATTTAGTTGCTGAAGGAGTTAATTAATGGTGTTATTAAAGACTGAAGGAAGAAACCATTTCTTTTAATGCTCTTTGGAGCTTTTCTTCCTAAATGATGTGGGGTTTTTACATTTTTCTCTTAGCAGGATCTATTACATGAATCTTGCTCGTCTGATTTGGGTTTTGTTTGCCTTCTGTGACAGAAATAGGAGTTGTACCTGGCCTTGTGATGGTTGGGAACCTTGGACTGGGTGAGACCTCAGGTCTTCTGTGCAACCCTCTGCAGAGCAGAGCGTGGTCAGTGGTGAGCTCAGACCAGGTTTCTCAGTTCTTGCTCCACTCCAGTGTTGAAAACCTTCAAGGATGGGGACTGCCCAACCTCCCTGGGCAGCCTCTTGTAGTGCTTTGCCATCCCTGCTGTGCACAGTTGTGTCCTGGAGGGGAAAAAGCTTCTCCTCCAAGCAGCCTGGTGGTTTCTTGGTTCATTTTATGCTCCCATGAGGAATCACAGGGAAGAGCCTTGTTGGTTGGTCCTGGAGGGCACTCTGAAGCTGAGCAAGGCTTTAGCCCTGGCTCTCTCCTCACCACAGGTGCTCAGGACCATTTTAGTGCCCCTCTGCTGGAATCACTTCAGTTTGTTGGTGCCTTTCCTGTTTGAGGAAATCCAAAATTGGAGTCAGTGTTGTGGGCTGTAGCCCTGGGACGCTGTGATGGATACCAGCTATAATTCCTTCATTCCATCCTGGACTCCTGTGATTTTGTGTTTGATTAAAATGCCATTCCTGTGCTCTAGGTGGTAGATAAAGCATTTCCATTTCATGGAGAGGTGAAAAGGGCAGTGTGTTTCCACACTGTCTGAGGGCACACACAGCAAAGTCTCAGTTTGCAATATTGTCCTCTGGTAATCACTTATTTTGTATTATGGATTAAATTCAATAAATAATAAGTCAGAAGTGTATTTCTTTTAGGTAAAAATCTATCTTTGGCATTAAAAAGTCAATGGAGATGAAATGTTTTGAGGTTATATACCTTTTGTGGCAGCAGAAGAAGTTTTCAAAATCTGTTTTATTCAGTTCTTATAGCTGTTGTGTTAAATTGTTTCAACTTTCTACACTGTGTGGTTTGCTACCCAAGATGAAGACTGGATGTTGGAAAACTTGTACTTTGATATTTAAACAAAGTGGATTTTGTTGTCTGTTATCATATATATGATGTCTTTGCATGAAGGTTGAATAGGTTCAAACAGCACTAGAGAGGGTTTTCAATGTTCTTTGGTAAATTTAGATGCTATGCATGTGAACACCTATCTTGTTTTAACTAGTTTTGTTACAGATTAAAAGCTGAGATCTGTGATGTTTTTGTGCAAAGCTTCCCTTAAATACTTTTTCTGAAATGCTGTCTTTGTGGCACTGCTTGTTGGGTAGCTCCATCATTAAACTCTTGACATTGTGGTTGATACTGGAATGTAAGAGTAGGCTGCTTTTACACAGGGTTTTAAAATCATATTTCTTAAGAATATCACTAATTTCTTTTGTATTAGAGAATGAATTAATAGTTTAATTTCTGTATCTGTGTTATCAGAGAGATTTTTAATTTAATTTTTGGTTTTGAAGGCAGGGACCACAATTCTTAAAACTGCAAAAGTAATGAAATAGAATCAAATTTCTCTTTTCTAAAGATTTCTTTTGTCAAGATTTCCTTTTCTGTAAGACTAACATGCTTTTCCCCTTTAACTTCAAGTTCCCTGAATGCATTTTGTTTTTGTGAGCTAATAAAACCCTGATGGTTTCTCCTGATATGCATCAAAAAGGATTTGTGAATCAGCAGATGACTTCAGCCTCTATTAGTCATGGAAATCTGTGTTGATCCTGTGATGATAGTGTATTCATCCTCTTATCTGTGCTTTTAATGACTGAAAATACTTGTAGTGATTCTGTGGCATTTTCCATATTAGCTTACTGTTGGTGTATTAGTTCTGGTTTTAAAAGCATGTTCATTAACAAAACCTTTCCTGCTGATACTACTACTGGATAGTATAAATTATCTTTGGTGCTTCATTAAGACAGGAACAAAGAATTTTTTCATTTCCAAGGAAACATGCAGTTCCCATTTACCCTCCTCATTAGTGAGCTGGGTAGAAGGATGACACTAGGTGAGGGCATGACTTGCAGTTTAGTTTCAAACTCTTATCATCTGCAAGCTTCCACCAGAAGTGAAAATACAATAAAATCTGATGCCAGGCCATCTTGTCCCCTTTCATCTGTCTTTATAAGCTCAGACTCTTGAGCTGCTAGTCACAGACACAGCAGCTCAAGATAGTTACAGAATTGTGTTTGGACTGAACAGCTCAGCACTTATGAATTCTCATCTGAGTAGGATGTAAGATTTGGGAGAATCGATTTTTCTTATGCAGCAGTTTCTAGGTTAAGATACTAATTAAACTCAGTGTGGGGGTGAAAGTTTGGCCTTGTGAAAGTCTCCTGGACACTGATTACAGTGGGGCAAAGATTTTACTGCTGCTCTGATGAGGCACTACTGTTTTAAAGTAGTGGATCAGAGTGCAGTGTTTGAAAAGATGGAGTTTTGTGTATGTGCAGCTTGTAGTAGGTGCTTTTGCTTGAGTAATAGAATTCTAGTCCTTCCAACTTACATCTGTATTACACTGCATTTTTCTTCCAGCTTGCAGAACTTTGAGGGCACTGTTTTTCTTGGACTATTTGTTGGTACTTGTCCTAACCAATTCTTAAAGCCAATATCCAAAAAAATACTCAGAAGGCTGAAACTATTTTGAAGCCATTGATGTATTTCAGAAACATGTTATGAAATAAAGCAAAGTATTCCTGGCTGTTTGCCTGATTAGATACAATTCCTCTTGTTTGGAGTAACAGCTCACTGGCTGAACAGTTCTTCACAGCATGAGTTCTTCTATCAGCTGCACCCACACCAAAATCACCCGTGGAAGTGTGGGTGGGTGCCCACATGGGACTGTCATCACCATTTGGGGTATTCAACATAAAGGTGTTCATGCTTACCTAGCCTTATAGGTAAGTGTAAAGGAGTCAGCCTGCCTGGAAAATAAGTGCTGTAGAAATGTCTTTTGATAATTTACAGGGCATCTGTCCAATGACAATGGGAATTTTTCTCACCACTTATAAATTTGCTTTTAATGTGATGTAGACTTCATCAATAGTTGATTCACACATTTCAAGTTTCTGCTGCCTGTGCATTTAAATTACTCCAGAGACAATCTATACACTTGCTTGACTTCAAATGAAAGGTCATCAGCATCAGTCATGTCCAAAAATTAATAATTAGGACTTGGCTTTGACTCAAACACAAAATTAATTGAAGTCATATTAGTTATGAGTTCTGCAAAGGGATCCATACAAACAAAAGTGCCTGCCTGGCTCCATTGTACTCTAGGGTTGGAGCCTGGTTTGCCTCTGTCTGAAGACAGTGGGTGACTCAGTTCTTATGTTGGTAAAAGTTGTGTATACATGCTGTGAAATCATGGAATTTGTGGTGAGGTATCTAGTTACAAAGAAATGGGTTTTGAACTGGGGTTCTTTTATGAAGAGTTTGAGTCTTAAGTATTACTATCCTTGAAAAGTGATGTTCTCTAACTTTGAAATTGAGAATAATTTCCAGCACTCTGTAGTGCTATTTAATAGAGCTGGTGGTAGATAGTAATCAATGTAATTTTTTGTGGATTTTTCATGTTTTTATACTTGCTTTGCTTTCATGACCCTGATTACCAGTATCTGTACAAAATCAGAATAAAATTAAAAGATGGTTGCTAGGAAAAAATGCACGATTGATCACACAGAAAATTTGTAGTGTTGCTAGAAAACTTAGCTTGGCATTGCAAGTGTGTGGTGTTGTACTAATGCAAGGTCTGAGGCATTCAGAATTCACATGGTGAAGCATTGTAAGCCTTTTCCAGTTTTGTTGAAGCTATTACATCTTTCTTTAATTGAAAAAAAAAAAAAAAGAATAAAAGGGGCATGGAGAGTAGAACAGCTTACCATGTCCTTTTATTAAGGCACATTCATTGTGCCTGTTGCATGTGGTGGATTTCTGGATAGTAGGAGCACGTGCAGGAGTTGCCATTTGGAGGAAATACAGGTGATGTGTCCAGAGAACAACTGTGCCAGGTTTTTTCTTGGTCTGTGCTTGGAAAGGAAGGAAAACTTGCACTGCAACAAGTTTAGAGCACTCTGACTGGTGATGTTATTGTTATCAGTGTTGTGTAAACAGACATCACTGTAATCAAATGTTTAAAAGACATGAAAACAACAACAAAAAATTGCCATTAAAAATCTAGCTGTTCAATTTCTCTCATCCTGATAAAAACAAGCTACTGCTAATAGTCTTGGAATAAATCCCTTTAAATACTGGGAAAGCTTCAAAGAAGCTTTATTATAAGAATTGAATTGCGTTTGCAGAGAAAGGATAGAGGGAGCAGCAGAGAATGACAGAACAGAATAATTTATGTTGGAAGGAAGCTCTGGACCCCATCACATCCAGCCAGGCCAGCTTCAAAGTTGGACCCAACTTATAAAGTTTGATATTTGGCTTGGAGCCTTATCTGGCCACATTTTGGATGTTTCCAAGGAAGGAGATTCCACAGCCCTGCTAGGCAACCTCTTCCAGTGTTTGACTGCTCTCATTGTGAAGGGAAATCTGCCTGCTATCTAATTCCTGGTGGCAAGGCATTAGCCATCTGTTGTATAGGTTGTTTTGAATGGTATCGCTTAGTCTTAATGAGTCCTGTGAGGCAAAACACTTAAACTCTCACTTTTCAAATTCAAATAAACCACTGTGTTCTCCAAAACTAATTGTTAGTGGCAGGGATTTCATTTCTTTCTTCCCAGTGAAGCCCTGCTATTGAAGCTGCAGAAGTTTTGGGTTGATGTGCCCTCTCCTTGTCTGTGAAATTTCCATCTGCATTTTAGGCAGCAGCAGAGCCATCCTTCTGTTTCTCTACTGTAGTGTTTGCTTGACATGCAAAACTTGTCCTAAAATGCATTGCTCAGATATTGAAACAAGTGTTTGCTTTCCAGCTGAAATCTTTATTATTAGTAAGCAGTGTTTAGTCTTGTTAGTAATGTACTTGCTCTTTATTTGCAACTAAGAGGATTAATTCCTCTTCTGGTGAATTTATTTCCTGAGATAGAATAAAGCATTTGTGTGCATGCTGGTATGGTATAATGGGAAACTTCCCTTCCTGAATTACCCCAGAGCACTTCTGGAATACAGTTCTTTTTCTTAGTCTTAATTGAAGAGTGAGTTATTAATGACTGACAGCCTGCAGATGAGAGCTTGTTGGCAGTTCCTCTGTCCTTGGAGAATATAGCTGGCAAGGTCCTTTCATTTTTTTTAAGCTAACAGAGTATCTGCACTTTTTTTTGATAGCAATCCTAACCTGAGCATCTAAGGTTA
Organism: Serinus canaria; assembly: GCF_022539315.1. Classification (NCBI taxonomy): domain Eukaryota; kingdom Metazoa; phylum Chordata; class Aves; order Passeriformes; family Fringillidae; genus Serinus; species Serinus canaria. The sequence continues at coordinate 13,273,585 of NC_066319.1, read as the reverse complement.
AGCAGACTGCATCAGGCCTGCTTTGAAAGGAAAGGCTTTCAACTTAAAAATGGACAGTGTGACAAACATGGAGTTCTGTTGTTGGGGTTATAGTTTATTTATTTATGATTTTCTTGGAAAACATCTCAAGTTCCTATCCCACTCTTTGGATGTAGACACAAAATTAAATCTCACATAGAAATGCTTTTTTAGGAAACAATACTCCTCAGTGGTTTTGTGAGGAAATAGGTCCTGGTTGCTTTGTAGATGTTGTTGTGTGCTTACTGAAGATGTTTTCTCTGGATCTCTGATTTCATGGAAAAACTGAAGAGATAGAAACTTTACTAAACTTTATTAACCCACAGCTGTAGGACAGGTTAGATCTCAGCAGTGTAGGGAGCAAGGGCCATCCCTGGTGCCCATAATTGATAGCCCATATCTTGTTCACAGTTTCCAGTGGCTCTAGGGTGAGGATTTTATAATAGGTGAGGCTGGAAAAAGGCTTTCTGGTGTTGCATGAGTTGTTACAGCTTTCTGCTTACCACTGGAAATGTTCATGCTATGGGTGCCTTATATCTGACTTGCTCAGGTACAAGGAACCCAACCTAGTGGCAAGGTGTGTTGGAAAAGGGTAAAAAGTTTATAACCCACCAAACATCCTCTGTTGTGGCCTGAGTGGGACTTAAAATGAGCACTTGGTGGGGTTTTTGTTGTTGTTAGGGGTTGGTTGGTTTTGGTTTGCTTGGTTTTGGTTTGTTTTTTAAATCAAGACGTGTCCTGAGCTATTGACATTGGCATGTTATGGCTGTGTGAGCTGTTGGATTGTTAGCTGTCCTTTAGTCAGCAGTGTGTTATCCCTTAGGAACTCACTGCTCTGAAACCTCCAAGTATTTCTTTATGCCTTATTCTGTGCTGGGGGGCATCCTGGAATGCTGGACAACAAGGTCAAATCTGTAATGCTTGAAACCAACCAGGCTTTACAAGAGGAAAAATTCCAACTCTTTAAACAAGAAAACACATCAAGTTTTCATTTCTGCCTTGTTGAGGTACAATTCTTTGAATGGCCCTGTTATTTTTACTTTCTGAATTCACTCAGACTGTGTTACTGTTTTATTACATTTGATGTGAGTGCTGGTTTTGGATGTTGTTTACCTGAGAATTCTTAACTAAACTCAGAAAAATTTAGAGTCTTAAATGAGCTCTTGGTTCACAGAGAGGTAAGATACTTCTCTTTAATGAAATGAAATGTTTCACAGAGGATAGTAAAATGTCTACATAGTGCTCTGAGGGAAAGTTTATTGAAACCCCTGATTTTAATTCAGTTCTGATGAAATACTAAATAATGTTGCTTTATATAGACTGTGCAGCCACCCAGCTAAGGTTGTGTGTTACAGCTCTGCATGAAAATGTGAAATCATTGGAGAAATACCACATTAGAGGAAAAAGAAACATGCAAGAAATGGCTTCCACATAATTTCTGTCTGACCTCATTAAATAATTAAAATTGTGTAAAATGTTGCATTTTAAATTTATGGAAAAAATTTCAGAAATGTATGTTGTGTAATTTCTATGCTATATCTAAATAGTCAGGTGTAAATAATCATAAATTCAAGTGTGTCTCACTAACTGAGGATTGCAACTAGTTTACTTTTAAAACATTAACCTGCTTAATAATTAAATGGCACAGTGTGCCATTGGCAAAGTTGACAAGAACATAGGAAGGAGCTAAAAACATTTCAGACTTGAAAAGTATCTCAGAACTATGTTTAATTTCTGGACTAGAGCAGCAAAACATCAATATAAAAAGTTCTGCCTTTTAGAGATCATATTTTACTGAGTATAGCAATATTAATTTTCTTTTTCCTTTTTTCTTTTTTTTTCCCTTTCAGCCATAATCAGCAGACCACGTCATTTAGACATCCTGTGACAGGACAGGTTTCTCCAGAAAATATTGAATTTATTTTGCGAGAAGAGTAAGTAGTTTTTATACCCATGTCAAGAGATCTAAAACAGTAACACATTTACCTACAGCAGATTAGTACCTTAACTTATTGACAGTTCTTCCATTATTGTAGAAAAATTTAATTGAGGTTTGTGCTTAAAATTTTGCTTCTCATTGTGATAGTGACTACTTTGAAGTCCTAGCTTGGAATCAAAAACTGTCATTGTGATAGTTTCTTTATCAAATCTCCAAAAAAACCCAGACAAAACTAAAAATAGACAAAAAATATTACAAAATATATTTAAACAATAGTGCTTTAGTCTTATATAAATATCAGGTAAACAGAACATAAATGTAAAGTGCATATTGGAAGGTTTGTACTGAAATTGAAATGCACATAATACTGCTAGTTTCAATTGTATTTCCTTGGTTTTCTAATTTTTAAGATGTTCTGCATTCATCCCCTGTTTTTCTTTGTTCTAAAGAAGTGGTGGAGAATACATTTGTGTCCAGCATATTTTATCTTGGTAGTCTGATCAAAAAAGAACCAAGCAAAAGTAAGAAATGCATGTGTTCAGTCTGGTGGGTTTGGTGCCCTTTGGGTTGGATCATGCACCATTTCTCTGTAGGCTTCAGCTCCTCCTCGTCATCCTGGCTGCCCCCTAGACAGAACACAGAGTCTGGGACAAAACTCCACATCCCTTCTCAAACCAAAGGGCAAGAAGAGTGGCACAACCCCAGATAGGTTTTTTCTCTGTCCCAGAGCCTGGGCATGCTGCTGTGATGGCCTGGATGTGAGGTGTGTGTGGCTGCCTGCACAGTTCTGAGCTCTTTGCATTTCAAATCCTGTGACATTGAATGTGCTCTACATTTTGGTAGGACTGCTGTCAGAAGCAGTTACAGGGCCTGGAGGAAGGCTGTTCAACACTCCCAGGAGACTGAGCCTTTTCCATGTCTTCTCCTGTCACCTGGGGGAGTGGAACGTGGCTGTGGAGCTCAGAGGTTCTGCTACAGCCCTGAGGAGAACTTCTCAAATAGTTTAAAAGCCAAACCAACAACCAACACCAGCAATAGCAGCCAAACCCCTAAAAAACCACTGGCTAAACAGTTGTTCCACCCCAAGGCAAAGCCAAGCCAAGGCCAGATCCTGTGTCAAGATCCCTGATGAGAGCTAAAATGAAATGTACCATTGTAGGAGAGGACTGTGATTTGGGATGACCCAGCTGTCCCCAGGCATGCACCTGCCCATTGACAGGTATGGAACAAGCTGCTGCTCCTCACTGTCCTGGTCAGGAGAACAGGTATGCTGCAAATCAGCAAGTCTCACAGAGAGTGGGGACAGCAGCCCCTGAGCCTGTGCTCCAGCTTCCACCCATTAATTGGTTTTTAATTTATCTGTTGTAAAGGTTCAGTCAAATTTAATGTGAATTTAAACATGTACTGGAAAATAGGTGTCTGGATAACCTCTTGGAGTGCCTGCCTGGATTAGTCACACTTGCTGTTTTTCATTTTGTAGTCATGGCAGCTGATAAATTATTAAAAACAGAATTGGAAGAATTACTTGTTGGTGGCACTTAGATTTAGTAATCTTTAATGTATGTTAGAAACCTTATTGGAGGAGAAGTGGAAGTGCTTATTGGAGGGGAGTCTGATGTCTGATGAACAGGTAGGCTTCAGTTACTTGCACTGAGATGCTCTCAAAACCAGGAAAAATCTCACACTGTAGTAGAATTAGTGGGGAAAGGTGGTTTTAATTCTAAAAGAAGAGGGAATGGCTGGAGGGACAGAGAGAAGAGTAAATGTTTCTAGTCACTGCCCAGAAAACAGTATTTGCAAGAATGTTTCTCTAAGCTTTGTTATTGGCCTGAAGAACATACAGTGTTTTTAAAATCAGATGTGTTTAATCTGTCAGTTAAAATTCCTTTAAAAATGACTTTTTCAAATGTGTGGGATGCTCTGGTTTCCTTAGTTTTGTACTACTTCTGTGCAGCACTGGGGTTTACACAGAGGCTCTTCACCATGATCCTGTGAAGACCTGAACTCTTCACCTGAGTTCCTGCCAGGTGATGATGTTGGCATCTGTGGATGTGTCTGGTGAAATCAGAGGAGCCCTTGGCACCTCCCTGTCCTTAGGCCTGGGAGCTGTGATGGAGCTGTGCTGTGTTTCCAGTCCTTTTCCCTTAGGCATCAGGGATTCCTTGGAATCAGTGGTGGTGGTGTCAGTTTGGAATCAGTGTTGTAGATCCCTGTCCTGTGATGAAAGGATTTCCAGAAAGGATTTCCACCAGCAGGACTCAGGTCAGAGAGGCAGTCTCTGCATTGGCATGGTCTGTGGAACCCTTCCATCCTGGCATCCTTTGACCAAGACTGTTTTTCCTGTAGCTGGAGAACCATGTCTGAAGCAGTAGCCCTCTTTGGGGTTTCATAAAAGGAGATTTGTTCTTTAGTGCTGTTGTGATGTGATTTATTACTGGCTGGTTGATTTTAATTTAAGATTAGGGCCAAGGGCTTGTCAGCAGGTGTTGATTTGGAGCTAGTGGGGAAAAGTGAGCACAAACTTGTTCAGGCTGCCACAGAGAGATCTATTTAAAAGGACACATTTTACATCAGAAAAGTAGTTTACAGTTGTGTAGAAATGATGAATGTGGGGACTGCTCTGGCCATTCCTCATCCTGGAGGCAGTGTTCTGGCAAGAAGATTTGGAAACAAGATTTGGGAAATGACCCTGATGAGTGATGTAATCCTAGCTTGATTATGACTCAGTTGTGAACCAAATGCCCTTGATTCACTTGATCAGATGAGAACTGGACACTTTCAGCAGAAGGCTGGGGCTGTATTTCACTAGCCTTTCCCCAAGGTGTTTAAACAAGATCACATCAATTTTGCTTTTCAAGCTGAAATCTGGTTTTCTCAACTCCATTGTGGCTGGAACCTGTGACTTTTGAATTACATTATCTTTTGATCCTTCTTCCTAAAGGTGTTCTAATTTAGATTTCTTTTTCCCTTTAAATAGTGAATTAGTAATTCCTTATTTCCTAAGACATTCTTAGCTGGGACTAATATCAAATCCCTGCCTTGTACTCTTTGGATCCAAGCTTAGCAGCTTTGCTCACTTGGTGTGTGGGGTGTGTGTTCTGTATCCTTCACTAGCTCTGCTTGAGAGCAGCTTTTCTGCATGTCTCTTTTAAGTTTCTTTTTTTCTCATGCCATGGTTGGTCATAGGTGACTGCAAGATTCAGCCTATGAGCTCATTGTTTGTTATAATAATTTAATTGTACTTTTACTTCTCTATTCCTTTACTAATAATTCTTAATGTTCTTTGGCTGCTGTTACTCATTGAGCTGATATTTAAAAATAACCTTGCCTTGGCAATGTTGTTTTGAGTGATAAAAGCTGCAGAGGTGTGTTTTATTTCTTCCTCCTTTGAATTCCTTTTCTGTTGTTGGCACTGAATTCAGTTTGGCATCATGTTTTTTGGTAGTTTATTTTTCTGTCTGTTTCTGCCAGCATTTCAGTTTTTGTCTAGAATAATTTTTATTTTCTTTTGACTTGCTCACTCCACAGTTTTTAGGATCACATTGAAATAATCTGAGTATTTTGCTGTATGGGAAGCCCCTCCATTTCACAACTGCCTCTAGATCTTTGTGCTTTGCTTTCATTTTTAAATGAACCCTTAATCCACAAAGGGACCTTTCTTAAACAACTGATGGGGAAGTGAGAATTAATGATAAGTCTGCTAGACAGGTGTTTGGTCTTAGTTAACTACATTGTTTTCAGAGAAATGCATGTGTAACAAGCTATGATAGAATTACTGAGGATAGCTGTAAATCATGTTTAGATTTCTCCTCTCATATCTTTGTTAAGTAACAGTTCTTTAAGTAATTGTGGACAGAAAGGAAGAATAATAACTAGTAATGTTAAACAGTACTAGTTGTGTGTTAGGAGCTGTATAATATTTGGCATGGCAGTGTGTTTGCAAATGAGGAGATAGTACTTTAAAAAATACAAGAACATAAATGTAGACATATGGGGGGAAAAATATGGTGTGCTTAATCCAGTGAGTGCTGTCCTCTTTCTTGCCTGTTTTTGTGTGCCTGATGAAACCTGTGGATCACCTCTGGGGAGAGAGCCATCTTATTTCATCTATTGCATTTGGTTACTATAGCAGCAAAAATATCAGGTGGAGAGGAAAGAGGAGACCAAAACAACCCTAAAATAAGTATCTACCTTGTTTACATGTATAGGAACACTAGGAGGGTTGTTTTGGTTTTTTTAAAAATCTAGCTGATTAGGAAATTTATTAGTAATAAAACTACACTGACACAATGTTACTGCATCATGTCTGATGCCAACAAATAAACTTTTTAAGTTGCCAGTATGGATGTGGATCTTCCAAGTCGACTGATCTTTATGGTCTCTCGTGAGTATTGCATTTTCAATGTGGGCTACTGCTGCAGTCATTGGTTTTTATTGCTCTTCTTCAGTGGCAGGGTTTTTTAATAACCCAAATGTTGGCTAGGTAATTTTTTCAGCTGGTAAATATGGTTTCTGGAGACATGCTAGCAATGTTTAAGTTGAACAGGGAGTTGCTTGACAGGAGATATTATATAGAGTGTTATTTTCAAGTGCTTAAAAATATTGGCGCAGTATTGGAGCTCCAAGTGGACACACTGCAATTCTGTGTGTGAATTCACACACTTGTGGGAGGCAGTAAAAAACTAGCCTGAAAACAGTAAAACAGCATCACTAGCAAGACAGAGTGGGGTATCTTGGATAACAGGTATTATCAAACATCTTTGGTAATAGAAACTTTGAACTAATATTTCTGAATGCACAGAGTCAGTGCTGTACTCACTTATTTTTGAAGTGGAATCTGTAAATATTTTTAGGACAATGTTAATTCCTTTAACAGGCCAGGATGTGTCAGGTTATTCTGCAGATTCTGCCTGTTTTATTTGCTTTTAAAAACACAGAGAATATTCATTAGCTGTTAAAAGACTTGAATACCTGAGTTTATGTTCTGATTTCATGCAAAAATCCTATTGTATCCTTGAAATGTTATATACAAATACTGAAATGAATTTGCAGTATTGTTTTGTGTTTTCTGTTAAATGTTGGGTACAGCAAGTTTGCATCACCAGGTTTGCTGCTGAAGACTTTTTATAGGAGAATAATAATGTATTTTCTCTTTCAATGGACTTAATGTGTCTTTTGCTTGCTATTTGAATTCTTCCATGGCAACTACCTCACATTTTTTAAAGAGTATTTTTCTTCTTGTGAAGTTGAAATTTGTCATTAATTTGATATTACTAGAAAGGGAAAGCCTGGTTTCTTGGCAGTAATCACTTGCAGTAGCAAGTGGAAGAGCAGTCACAGTATGATCACATAATAAATGCTTAGAAATTACATTTTTATCATTCTGTATTGTATTATGATTTTCTTATGATGGTCTTGTTAAACATATAGCTTATTTTGCTCTGTAATTCTTCTATTTTGTTCTAAAGTGCAGTATGTTTAACCTGCTGTGAAACAGCATTTTTGGGAATAGAGAAAATCTGTTAAATCAGTGTAGAAATTTTAAGTTAAAACCATTCCTCTGGGGTTGTTTTTTCTTCATTAATTTTATTGGAAAAATTAATTCCAATTTGTCCAAGTTTAAATTGTATTTTGCATTTTCATCAACAGGAATAGCTTAGGCAGTGTCATATGTGGGAAGTTTCTTAACCTGCATTTTGCAGAGACTGGATTAAAAGGTGATTAAATGCTGAACCAGGGTACCTGGTCCATAAGAGGTGAGGCAAATTGACTCAAACTGACATGATTAAGTTCCCTTGGTTTAAAGGATGGCCAGGAATTTTAGGGGCTTGCTGTAGGTTGTTCTCATACCTTGGACCTGAGGTTATAGATAAAATCTAGAAAGAAGGAATTTATGTCAGATATGCAAGATATAAATAAAATGGGACCTAACTTGTATTGCTTACTTGCAAGCTTCATTGAAACCCTGGTCACAAATGGAAAAAATATGGAAAAACCTCCTATCCAGGCTTTTGAACAGATAATTGTTCAGATTGTAGCTGAGGAAGAGCAGTGGTGGAAAATATTTTGTCCTCTGTTAAACTTTGTGTTGAGCTACTAAAATCACAGACTCTTCTCTGTTCTCATGATAACTGTGCTAACTCCTCAGAATTATTCTGTTCTCTGTTGTGTTCAGGTCTGGATTTCAGTGGCAGCAGCAACCATGGTTGGTGTAGCTTGTATACCACTTTTGATTTTTCTGATAAATGGCTTTGGTGACTGGGAAAGGGAAAATCAGGTGTTGTTAATTGTTTGTTTTGTTGTGTTTTCTTTTCTGATGTGACTCTATTGCTACTTGTTAGTTGCTAAATGATGTTGTTAATGATTTTTGAAAATGCCACCTGTGGTTTTAATTTCATTCGATGCTGGTGTCGAGTTTGGCTGCTGAAGCTTCTCTTCACAGAGATTTTACTTTGCCCTTCCATTTATCCTCTCAGTTCTTCATCTGGGTGGCTGTGCTGAATTCTTACTTGTTGAACAGGTTCTTCTGGTAGGATTGACCTCACTTATGCTTTAAATGGATATCTGAGCTAGTTATCAGGATTTCTGGAATCTTAGGATGACTCAGAAATTACACATTTCTAACAACTATCTGCCTTGAATTGCACCATTTTGCTTAAAAGGTATTTTAATAATTCATATTGTGCTATGAATCATATTTTGGGCAGATTCAAAGATAGAGCATTAATTTAGTGAAAGATCTAACAGCAGTCAGGACTCAATTTGATCTTAAATAAAAAGCCTGTTATTGCCAAGTGCTGATTCCTGTCCTTTTCTCCCCAGTACTGGCTCTGTCACAGGTTTGGCCAATTCTCTAAATTGGGCACTTTGGTTTCACTGCACAGTCCTTACCTTCTCTCTTCCTGCACTCCTTGTTAGATCTTGATTCTCTCTTGGGTTTGCAGACAGTTTTGCAGGTTTCTCCCTCCTGATGCATAGACAAATTCCAATCATCAGATGTCACTGCTTGAGAAAGACCTGAAATCAAAATGACAGGAGAGCTGCAAAGGGGCTTGCAGACACCCAGGAAATATTTGACTAACTTGTCGTTCATTTGCATACTGTGAATTTTGAACATAAAAAGGCCACACTGAATGTTTGAAACAATGTGCTTTAGATTATCTGGTTTTCTTTGCTTTCTAGACAGAATTCATCTATGTCCAACCAACAGATAAACCAAAGGCCTTCAAGCATGGTCAGTGAAACGTCCACTGCAGTAACTACGTCTGCTGTTGATACAAAACCTGGCTCCAAGGTAAAATGTAAAACCTGGTTTTTTCAGCTTGTTGGTCACAACTTCACTGATTTTAAATCCAATGTTATGCTGATTTCAGTAGGGCTGTGGATTTGGCTGTAAGTCTAGTAAGAGCTCAAGAGAAGAGCTAATATCTTCTACCCAGACACAAACCTTTTGACAGCACTGTATGCAGCAGTAACAGCTTTGGAAGCACTGTATACCCACCTGACAGCACTGAATGGAACCTTCTTACACTGTGATTACTGGGACAGAAAGGATGAGTCTTACAAATGGAAGTAAATATATATAATATTAGTATTTCAGCAAGTGTTTTAGTACTCCAGTGTATATGGCAAAAAGTGGTGTATGATACCAGGAATTTGCAGTTCTTAGTTTTTCATGAAACCTTACTGCTTTCTTCCTCCTCCTAACAACTGAATCCTTTTCTGCCCTCACTGCACTGCACAAGCAGTGCAGGCACCAAGTTCACACACATAATGGTTAATAATAGAAAAGTCCATTCCTTGTCATTGACAAAGGACCTGTGTCCATTATTGAACAAAATATAATAAAGTGCTGTACTTGAAGTGTCACCATCTATTTTAATACTTCTTTGACCTTACAGTAAATTGCAGAACAGTGAGAATGGTAGTGGGTGGATAAAAAGGAATAGAGCAATATTGAAAGAATTAGCAGAGATAATTTTCTTAACTTTGACTGCAGTTCTTAAACTTCTCAGTTGGTTTTTTTTTTAAATGCAAAAGTAGGCAGCCTCTTATGGAACTGAGTTTAAGAAAGGACTTCACTGAATTGATAGCAAAGATGTTTTGTTTAGTTGGAATATTTAAAATCTTTTGCTAATGTTTTGATGTGCTTGAGTACAGGAGATGATACAATTTCATGAGAAGCTAAAAATTATTTTTTAAAACCCTAAGTGTCTAAATTATTGAACCTACACAAAGATTGTAATGTACCATATCTCAAGAATTCATTTGTATTTAAAGTGGTAGATGAAGTTATCACTGCAAACAGTCAGCTTAGTAGGTTGCTTGAGTTAGCTGAAATATTTATTTTTGATGTTTGAAGAGTTGAACTTACTGAAGTGTGTTGGCATTTGTTTTTACTGTGTTCATCTTCCTCACTCTGATTTTTTTAAAACCTGCATTAGAGGCAGAAAGCTCATTTTTCCCCTCTTGAAAACAGCAAACTTACTGGGGACCTGATAAGGTGCTTTGAGCTGGGGAGATCTCCAGTGACACAGTTGGCTTTAACTTGGCCAGGATCACACTCCTGCCAAAAGTGTGTGTGCACCCTCTGACCCCTGCTCCTGCTGCTTCCCTCTGCCACCTGCTTGCACTGATCCAGCAGAGACCAAAAATGGGGACTGGATCCCCTCCCAGGCCACCCTCATGCTGGGGGCTGATTCAGGGGGCATGTCAGAAGCACCCAGCTGAACAGGAGGGTAAATGCATTTTTCATCCCAGCTTAGAGAATATCCAGAATCACCTCCCATGGCTTTGGCTGCCCTGGTGTTGGTCTCTCTCTATTCTGGTTGCAGTCCATTGTAAGGGTGGCCATGCATGCTTCTGGCAGGCTCCCAGGTGGGGATTTTTTTAACACATGGCAGCTTTAAACTTAGAATAAAGCTCTCACAGAGGCTTTGCCAGTGCTTTGCTTCTCCACCAAGTTTGTTTTTATAAGATCCATTCTACTCTGGGTCCTTAATTAAGATGAACCAGCATCTTTCCTACATATGCTGTGTTTCATCCTTGCATGTGTGAACAGGCTTGAAATCACTTCTCTTGTTTGGTAGAGTGAGAAGATCTGTTGAATTCCTTCACAGTCTAACACAAAAATTACTTCAAGTGAACTAGCAGTGAGAAAAAAGGCTGTCAAATAACCTGTGTCCTCCACTTAGAGGTTGACTTTTAGGAGGCTGAGAATAGATTTTAAGGTCCTTCCATCTATTTCTAAATGTTTTCTTCCCTGAATTCCATATTCATTCTTTCAAAGAGTTCTCAGATGCAGACATGAAGCACAGTCGTGAAGCCACAGACATGGTCATGTTCTCTACTTAGTCATGGCTAATTATAATTTTTTTTTTATTAAATGCTTTTATAATTTGGTCTTGCAAATGCCATCACAGAATGGTGTATGCATAGTGTTGGAATCCTGGCCAAGTTCAGACATTTTTCCTATGGAGCTGTGCACATTTGGCAGTATTTTGATGCAGGAGCTGTCTGAGTAAGTAATCTAAAGACTTCAGACCAATGCAGTCTCTCTTGCTCTTTGGCATTTGAGGGGTTATGGGATGGAAGAAATGAAAAGCAAAGGGGCATTTTGATAAACTGCAATTATTCTCTGTCCCAAAGATCTTGTTCCTAGCCAATTCAATTACATGATTAACCATATTAAAAGCCATTTATATTGATTAATAATTCAGGTTATGGAGGAATAAGGGTCTGTTTCAGTTTGACAGTAAAGTACATTTGGAATTCTGTTGAAACATGTGGTGGTGTGAATGGAAGTTTGTAAATGTTCCTGGGCCACACAGGACCTTGGCCAAGTCAAAACAGCCACTGCATGTGAATGCTCAAAATCTGGAGATTTTTGGAGACTTTCAGTTTTTCCTATCTGAAAAATAAGGATTTTGTCTTATTTTCTTGGAGATACTGGAAGGATTCATAAGTTCATTTCTGACTGAAACATTGAGATTTTTTTGACTTAAAAAGTTTATGACTTTAACAAGTGGCTTTTTATGGATTGATTTTTAAAAATTCCTTCTAGGTTGAAAGTTCCATGTTTTATTGTGCATATGTATGTGCATATTTTGACCAAAATACAGCCTTCCTGTTGACTATTTAAAAAATCTGTTCCAAAAAAAAAGTCTGTACTTTTTTTGTTTGTCCTGTTTAAAAGAAAGAAAAAAACATTACATAACAAGTTAGCAACTTTCCTCCTCAGCTACAAGCTACTGTAAGAAAGAAGATGAGGCAGTGATGGAAAGGGATTTGAAAGTTTTGGCTTTTGACATTTTTGAGTTTTGTTGCAAAAACTCAGCAGTCACTCAAAAGCAAGTCAGCATAACAAAGGTACTGAAGTCAAAAGTGACTTTTGTTTCTTCAGTGATACAGACAGCTGTGCTGACCTGCAGTTTTAAACTCCTGACAATGATATCAGAAGAATTCAAGTTAGGAACAGACTACTGCAGTGCAGGGAAATAGTTTAAAAATACACCTTTTCTTTTAAACCAATTTCTTAGTCTAGCCAGTGGAAGCAGGGTGTGACTGAATATCTGTTATGCTTTGTTTTATTCCAGAGCAGAATGAGATGATCAATACTGGAGATTATATGAGAATTTTAATTACCTAAAGCACCATAAAATGATAATTTTGTTTCCATTATGGGTATTGGATTGACATATAATACACAGCCTTTGGAAAAAATTTCCTACTCCTGTGCCATAGAAATTATTTGGTCTTTTGACCAAGACCAAGGATGATTTTTCTACATTGTGGTCTGCATTTTTCAATTATTAACATCAGAGAAAGTGCTTGATTAAAAGATCTGATTTAAAAAAAAAATTAAATTAAAATGCTGCTGTAAGACTAGATCAGCTGTGCTTCAACTGCTTCTCAATTCCTTCACCCTTCCAAAGATCTACATGAGAGAAAGATGAGAAAACTAAATTCTGTACATTTTGTAAATTGATTTGTGTTCAGCTGCAAAGTATAGATAAAGTAAAAACAAAATAAAAATAGATTGTTGACTTTCAGAGCTTTAACAAATTTGGGCCTCATTATTTTTCATCACCCTTTTAATGCGGCTGTTGCATCTTAACATTGGCAACAATTTTTAAAAATTCACCTGTATTGTTTGGCTGTGTTTGCCCCAAGCCAGTGCTCTGCAGCCTGTTGGCTGAGTGCCCTAGCACAGGTCTGGCAGAGACACAGCCAGGGGGATCTTGACCTGACTTCTGCCATGAACTGGCTTTTGCCAGCTGGATGGCAGGGGCACCTCCTCAGAAACCTGTTCTGCAGCCTGCTCTGCTGGGTTTGTGCCCACAGCCCTGGGCAGGTATGGGCTTTTTGCTCAGGTGACCACCCTGGGTGCTGCTGGGTCTTGTGCAGGCTCTCACTGAGCTCTTTGGAGAGGTGGCACTGCAGGGGAGATCCTGCTCCTCACTCCTGGTAAATCTGCCTTGCTGCTTCATATGCTGCAGCACCCAAAAATGAAGTGCATTTGTCCATACTGGTTTTAGCTATTATCTTAACCCTTCATTAAAACAGGAAATTTAGTGCAGGCTGGTAAAGTCTGGCCTTCAGCAATCAATCAACAGAATCCATTTGAAGTTATAATATTTTGCTAGAATTATTTACATTATGTGCTGTCTTCTAGTCCAGATGTTGCCTGACTGGCAGGAGCAGTACACTGAGATACTTTTCTGATGGTATCCCTAGTGTGTGATGAATATACTTGTTTCCAGAGCTGCTGTTTGCTTGCAACTTCCAGAGCATCTGTACCCTGACAAGTTCAGAGATTAAAAAGAAAGAAAATAGGAAAGAATTTGGACAGCTCTTTTCTTGGAGAGGTTGGCAGTAACTGTAAGAGCAGTCTTGGAGGAGCAAACTGGGCTGAGGCTGGAAAAGAACAGGCAAATTACTCATTGAATGACTGGTGCTTTTTCCACACATGGATGGGCCTTGCTTGTTTGTTTTTGAAATAGTTTTGTCCATGTGGGTCAAAACTGAGGTTTCAGTAAGACACAGATCATTACCTGGTCCTTGTGATTTCCACTGGCTGCCCTGTAGGTTTCTTCCCTGGTAGCCTCACTGTCTTCTCCTTTTGTTTGCAGGGCCAGAGTCCAAGCATTTTATTAAGCTCTCAATGTTGCTTGAATTTAAATAGGAAGGAGAAAATAAAATCCATCAAAAAAACCCCATCAAAACCCCCCCTAAAAAGCCAAACAAAGAGCAAGATTCATCTGCCCAGAGTCCTGTGCCTGTAAGAGACTTGTGCAATGTTTTCCACAAAATAATTCTTGCCAGGCACACTAAAATTTCCACAGTTCTGCCTTCTGACTTGACACACCAGTGCTGCTGCTCTTGAGCAGGAGCTGGCACACCATCCTGGTGAAGGTGGAAGATTGACTTTGCTCTGTTGTAAATATCATTGCCTGTTTACTTGCCCTTGAAAATGCCATGAGTGCTTTGTTGCTGTGTAATGAAGTGTAAGTTATTGCAGTGAGAGTATTTGTAATATGAAATGAGTCTCAGTATGGTTTAGAAACCACTGCTCCATTATGCTTTGCAGGTTGTGAAGACTGGGAACAAAGTTCACAGCTTTGGAAAGAGGGACCAAGCCATCAGGAGGAATCCCAATGTTCCTGTGATAGTGAGAGGCTGGCTGCACAAACAGGTATGCATGTGATCATATACATAAGATCACATATGTATATGTTCATATACTGCAGTGCAGGCATCAAGGAAGAGCCAGTGCTTCCAAGGAACTGAGAAAGCAGAAGCTCCAGTGTTGGTGGCACAGGGCAGTGCTGGGTGCTTCCATAGTGAGGAGTTTGTGCTCAGCAAGCCTGAAAACCAAGGTTTACAAATGGGTTTGAGTCAGGTGAGGAAACTGATAAATGGACATCACCATCACAGCTCAGTGTTGGGGCTGTAACTTTGTCATCTGAGGGTGGTTATTTTCCCTGGTTTATCTTGCTGGCTCATTGTCAGGCTGATCTTTGACTCCCTCAGAACACAGTCAGCCTGAGGCTGGCTGGGAAGGCCTTATTCTATCTACTTGGTTATGCCCTTCTACCCTGATCAAAGGCTTAATTCCAGTCCCTCTGCCTGTTTGTTCTCCAGAAGCAGGATGGAGAAAATGATGGGAAATGGGGACATGTAGCCAGCAAAGACTGGATTATAGTTTCATTCAATGAACAGAATTCTACAGCTGCTATGTCTTGAACCCTTAAGCTGACAGAAGCACATCTTTGAGTGCAATAAGTAAATAAAGCTGTTTGTTATATGAGAATAATATCCCCTGCTTCTCATTTGGCAGCCCGTGTCTGCCGGATTATCGCCAGAGATCCAGCAGCTAGATTTAGGGGTGGGCAGGAGAGGGCTGAAATCTGAGGCTTACAATTATGGTTTTACATGAAAGTGAAATAGCTGACAGCTGTCTGCTTCCTCCTGGGGGGAGAAATGTAATTCTGCTGTGCTCCACTCTCAGCTCTGTTGATATCCACTACCCAAGTCCATTAGTTCTCAGGACAGAATCAGAACTCAGGCACAGTTTGTGTTGCCAGCCTTGTGGCATGGAAATGGGAAGGGAAGAAAGTCCTTCCATACTTAATTTGATTGCAGAAAGGAGGAGGGAAATAGCTAGGGCAATGTTGTATATCCTGTTTCCTTCTGTCCCCTAACCTTTGCTTGTAAACCCTTAAAATCTGAAGGTGCTTTTTATCCAGCTGGTCCCATCGAAGCCTACCCAACCTGAAGAAGTTGTACTTGCCTAGGTTATAGTCTGGCAATTTTAAAAGCTTCAGAAATTAATTTCAATGCAAATAATACTCATTCTGACAAGGTTATATATATCTGTATCTATATATATCTCCACAGGCATATTATATTATACTTCATTAAAATTTGCACATTATGCATCCCGTTTTATTTCCTAAGGAATATTTGATTAAATTACATTTTAGGCATGGGTAACATATGGTGATTGAATTATAGGATATCATTGCCTGAAATGTGAGGTCATACTTCACAGCTGTGTAGTGATTTTCATTTGGTCTGCAGGCAATCTTTGTTGGAGTTTGTGCCATCCAGAAACACACTTGGTTTCCTTACTGCAGACAAATCTGAGCAGATAAAATAAGCATTGGTTGTGTACAAGGTTAATCTGAATGCTGTTAGGGGATGAGGGTTTAATTACTTAATGAAAATTAGCAGTTTGACTATTCTGCCCTCATTATTTTATAGCTGGTTTTTTTACCTCTTATCTTTCTTAGTACACAATATTTTGCTAAGATAGAAACCATTTGTTTTGCACTTAGCAGTCATATTTAGCTTAACTTCTGGTAAACTCCTCATTGGATCAACAGTGTCTGTTAACTTACCCTAAATGAAAAGTGTGCCACATTTCTTGCATTTCAGGATAGCTCTGGAATGAGATTGTGGAAGAGACGATGGTTTGTGCTTGCTGACTTTTGTTTGTTTTACTACAAAGGTGAGTAGATATTAGCTGGTTTGAGTTGGTCTGAACAGTTCACCTGTACAGATCATGGTGAATGCATGAACTAGCTGAACTCTTCAGATAAAGTCAGTTGTTCTGAGATGAGCAGTGAAACAATTGCTTGGCCAGACATCTTAAATGTACAGCAATTTCTAGGCCAGATTAGGGGAAGCAAAGGATGCTGTATGATATTTTGTCACATCATTTGTGTTTGATGAGTGCCACAGTTTACTTTGCAGAACATCTGACTGGAATAAATAAGGTTTATCCCATCTCTGGTCTGTGTTCTGGTACCTACTTGCTTGCACTTGGACATCTGAGTTTTTTGAGAACGTGCTATGGCCAGATCAGGGCATTGGTTTAGTTTCAATCTAAGGGATAAAGTAAGAGTGAGAACTTCTGAATCCAGTAATTCTACTGGAAAAAAAGGTTAAATGTGATCTTAGACCAAACTAGCTATTACATAAGGTTATTATCAAGTTTTGAATGCTTCATATGCTACAATTTTTGGAAAGCATTAGAGAATATCAGACTTGGAGTTCATCTTTCTAGACACTGCATTTCTGCTCTCGATCACTTGGAGCCAGCAGTAAGAGAGGTTTCCTAATTATAGCCATGAGCCTAGATGTACAGTGCTAAAAGGAAGGTCCATCATGTTTTGCAGCCTGTCACTGTTCATTTGGCTCAATAAGCTTTATACCCGAAGTATGTTCTTCTGGCTGAAGCTAAAAAGCAGCATCCAACCCCCACCCCCTCAAGAGAAAAAGAAAAAAAATCAATAAAAACTCAATCTGATTAAGAAAGCAAACTCCAAACTTTTCTTCTTTAAAACAAAAACATTTAGCAAAAATGTATTATTGGTGTTGAATCATAAGTGAATTTGTGTCAGAAGGGACTTCAGGAAGTGTCCCATCCCAGTGCCTGGTGAAAGCAGGGGAAGGAAAGGAGTCAGCCCAGGTTGCTCAGGGTTTAATCAAGTCAGGCACTGAAAAGCTCCAAGGATGGAGATAGCACAGCTTCTTCCTTGGCCTGTGCCCCTGCTGCTCTGTCCTTGGGAAAATGCTTTTCCTCTTGTTCAGTTTGAACCACTGTTGTTTCTGCCTAATGCCTGTTTTCTCTGTGTCCATAAAGGAGAATATATTGTTAGCCCACTGAACAGGGCAAGGAGTTAAATTCTATTTTCTTATTCCACAGACAGCAGAGAAGAGTCTGTTCTGGGGAGCATCCCATTGCCCAGTTATGTCATATCTCCAGTTGGACCCGAAGATCGCATCAATCGCAAATTTTCCTTTAAGGTACATTTGCAAAGCTTATCACCTCATCATGGCTTACTTGCATTAGAAAAGCTGCTGTTGTAAACAGGACACTGCCTGTTTTCCTATTTTACTTGTTATTAGCTTTGAAAAGCAGACAGGTTCATTGACTGCCTGTTCAAATGTGACATAGCTCTTTTTTTTGCTTATGAATTGACATTCATGTCTGTTACTTTGTAAGTGTCCTTAGAGCTTAATGAAGTGTCTCTGAGTAAAGAGCCTGTTTCTAAAATCAGAAATTAGTATTGACAAGTTGTTCCAGTACTGTGTACAAATTGAAAGAAAAGTTGTCTTATTTACTTTGTAATAGAGTACTTGATCTTATAATGGACTGATATCTGTTTGATTTTGTTGTGGTTTTTTTAAAAAAGAAAAGAATTGAATCAGATCTCACAGTTGGAAAATGACAGCCCTTAGTCATCCTAAGTGATATGGACTTTTTA
The DNA here is from genome assembly GCF_022539315.1 of Serinus canaria. Lineage (NCBI taxonomy): Eukaryota > Metazoa > Chordata > Aves > Passeriformes > Fringillidae > Serinus > Serinus canaria. The sequence goes on along the minus strand of NC_066319.1, from coordinate 13,255,354 downwards.
AAAGGAAAAAGTACTCTTGTTTCATATAGTTTATGGGTGGTTTTGTGTTTTTTCTTTTTCTAAAAATACATATAATTTTATAATTTGCAGTTTTGGTCTTCATTGTAAAAGCTCACAGATATGAAATAAAGCATATACTTCTTGATAGTGCCAAAACCTGACTCCAAATGATTGTCAGAACTGCAGCACTTAGGCAAAGTTCAGAAACTTCCATGCCCGTGGCAGATTTAAAGTCAGAGCAGAACTTGTTTTTCTGACAAGCATATCAGCTGTGTACTTTAAACTAATTTACAAATCAGGTTTTGATCAGGCATACTTTAGGAGATCTAGAAGGAATCTCTGTTTAAATATTTTCTGTGCTGAAATTATGAAAAACATGTGACTTTCTCTTGCATTTTGATTTTTTGAGGTGTTTTAAAATTGAGACTGCTTTTTTTACTTTGAGTTCTACGTTGAAGTGGATAGCAGTTTGAAATTTATTAAGCAAATATTAACTTGGGAAATGTATTTTAAAAAGACCTGGTGCACTTTGTGGAAATGTTTATTGTACTTTTTTCAAATGCATTGAGCAGGAGTTATCAGGATAAGGCTACAAAGAAATCTTTGTTTAAGAAAAGAAATTCCACCTCCAGTATTTACTGAGTGTGATTCATAAAGCCCTCCTTTTCTAGAGCCTTCTCCTAGGAGGGAGCATGTACTGAGAGAGGGGAGCTCAATGTACTCCTCTAGGGTTCCCTGCTTTTTATTTTACTCAAATAGTGTTTACACATGCTCTTAAGTCACCAAGGGGAGTGGAATCCATGGTTTGGTCATGGTTAAACCTTTCCAGAAACAAATGCAGACTTCCCCTGTTCCTTTAAGGACATCATACCTGTATGAGCTCTACCAGGTATTTAATCTGAGTCTTTTTCTGGAAATACCATGAGACTTTCCACACAGGGTCTATCTAGATCTATTGGTATAGATAGAAATAGGGTGTTGATAGCAAAAGAAAGTTTATGCTAGAAAACTCTGTGAAAATATCAGCATTTCATGCATCAGTTTGTCAGGCCAGTTGTAACTCTGCTTTAGGTGTCTGATGATTGACTGCAGGCTGGATGCTGCAGTGTGATTGTATTCAGAGCCAGCTCCAAGGGCAGCAGGAGGATTTTGTGCTGTTCCTGTGGCACAGACCCTGTCCAGCACTGATGTTCAGTGGTCCCAGAGGTGGCTGTGGGCACCCCACAGCAGGAGCAGCCCCGTGCTGGCCTCCATCACTCAGCAGCCATTGCCTTTATCTCCTCTCTTAGAACACCTCCAGACCCAGAGCCTCGCTGGACATTCTGTCTCTCAGTGTAGCACAGCCAGAAATAGAACACACGAGCAGATTAAGCCCAAAATAAAGATAAGACTTTTTTTTGCCTTGAAGACCTGAATGAGTGGGAGAATGTGCCATGGCACTTTTTAGATGTGGCCCGTTCTTTGTTGAGATTGTTGTAAATCTTCTGTTGCAACAGAAGGATTGGCTCCCATTTGAAGCAGCAGTGAGTTTGGAAGCTAGGGAAACAGCAAAACTGGAAAACAATTCAGCTCTTTTGTTTATAAAACTAGAGGAAGGACATTTGCTAAGCAAATACACGGGTGCTTTTTGCATATGATTTGGTTAGAAGGAAGCTTGTAAAACACAGGCTCACTGGGGTCTGTGTTAAACCCTGCAAAATGTTAAAACATTTGCTGTAGGAGTTCTCAAAATCCTTTTCCTTTCATCACCCTCTGAGATCCAGCTTAAGTTTTTGTGTCTCTTTGGGTATTTAACAATTTCAGGCCTATAGGCTTTTGAAATCAACCAAACCCCTTCTTTGAAATACATCAGTATTTGCATTTAATTTTTTTTGTTTAGAAACTGTGCTTTTAGGTCTCTATCTTGATACAATTTTTGAATCTTGACAATTTTTTTCACTTCCTCTATTTGTGCCAAGCAAAGTGCTGTGACTAGCTGGAAGCCTCTGTCACTCTCACTGTGTGTGAGCCTAGAACTCAGGGTCCTTACTGCATTTTTAGTTCAGCACTCTCATCCTAAAGATATTTAGTTAATCTAATAGCTGCATTTTAAAAGAATAGCTTTTTATTGGTACCAATATGAGTGAGCACAAATCCAGTGTTTAATGTAAAAAGGCTTGCAAAGCATATATAGCTGGAAATACTTCCTGTGATTAGCAGAGAAATGACTGTACTTTGTAGTAATGCAATAGTTTTGGGCAGGAATAGTATCAGTTCATGGAGGTTTGTGTCACCCCAGTCTTTTTAGAAGCCTTGTTGTTCTCAAATAAGAAAAATTATTTTTAATTGGTCTTATTAATGGAAGTATTTGATCATTGCTCAGACCACTGAAACCAGCACAAACTTCCTGCCTGTTTCTTTGATCTCACTGGTTTTCCTTAAAAAGAAAAGAAAAAAGAAAATACATATTTTGTTCTTTTATGTTCCCTGAGTCAATGTTGCTTCCTTAGGCTCCCATATTCCTCTGGGTGTGGGGAGTCAGGTGAAGAAATGCCAAAGGTTATAAATTTGAGAGGTGCTGTTTTTGAATTTGGAAGAGGGGAGGGTTCAAGCTTCTAGAAATCCTCAAAAAGCTCAGTATTATTTAAGAGTGAAAGATGAGTTAGGTTGTAGTGGGCTGTTGTAGTGAAGGCTCAGAGTGTTATTTCAATTTTTGTTCAGGAATGGTTCATAAATATCAAAATTCAGAAGAAGGAAGAATTTTCTGTATATTATAGGCCATTGACAGAACTAACTTGGAAAGATTACAGTTATTAGAAAACTGTTCCTTTGTTTTGTGAATGGTGGCTTTTCTTTCTTAGGTATTTTGAGCAAGTGGAGGTGAACATAACAGCTGTAGGCATTAGTTACTTTTAGTACACTCTTTTGTTAAGTGGATTTTGGGTTTTGGGTTTTTTTTAAAATATGAATCTTTTAATGATTTTAACGTGTTTAATTTTTTTGTCCTTGTTTTGTCCCATTGATATGCTCTTGGGGTTTACTGTCCATTTTTCCTACTGTGCACTATGGGAGAGAGACTGCTTTTCTTCTCAATCTATCCACATTAAGGCCTCTGAATGCATGAATAGGTACCAATATTATTTTTTCCCTGTGTGTGTATGGTGTACATGTGAGCATGTGCTGTGTTCTAGGCTTTTTAGTATGCTGTAGCCATCCTAATAGCTTTGGCTTTAAAAAAAATATCCCAAACCCAAAAGGCCTGCTAGCTTCTGTCTGCCAGCAGGGACAGCTACAGGATGTTGGCACCAAGTTGTTTTCTTGCATTTAAAACACTCTACTAATAAATAACTGAAATAAATTTGAATTTTCCCTTAACCAGTGTTACATATTGTGAACTTCAGGATATTGTGTTTGTTGATAATCACACACCATCTCCACTATCCCTTCTGAAGCTGGGAATGTTTGTGGCTGTGAGAGCTTCAGTCTCTCCAGAGAGAGTGCTGCAGCACTGTTTGCATTTTGATGCTGTTTTCACCTGCAGCCTCTTAGGCAGTGCTAGCAGCTGTGTTCAGAGAGAAACCTAAAACACAAGTGGGTTATGTTGATCAGGGAATACAGGTCAATTAAGACAGCTGTTTAATCCATTTCTTGGTGTGCTATGCAATCTCTCCAGATAGTTCCCCAAAATTCTGGTTTTTTTAACAAGTATAAAACCAGTGAATGGTTGGGTCCTACTGCATCATCTGCAGTGGGACATGCACAGTCTGATTTGCTGCAGGAATTGATTTATTTCTGAATTTTACCACCTTCTGTGGGGTCAACCTGCTCCATGAAGGAGCTTGGAAGTCTTGAGGTCTCACATTAAAGTCACTGTTTTCCTTTATTTCTGGAGCTGCCAGTTTTTGGTCTCTTCATACACTGGATGGTAACTGTAAATTATAATGAATTAATACTTCCAAATCACATTTGCTTTGAGCATTCTTGTGTTCTGAAAATGGAGATAAAAAGACAACCCCCAGTAACAACAAAGAAAAACCAAAGAACTCAACCAGGCAAACATGAGTAGAGTCCTTTGATTTCTAAATATGTGATTGATCAGTGCTTTGTTTAATATGTGTAAGTCCTGTTTTCCTGTGTTCAGGTGGGCAGCTAATGGTGGGATTTGAGAAGAAACCACCTTGTATTCCCTTTCTGGTCAATATTGTTGGGAAGTCGAGACTCTTCTGAACAGGAGAGAGTCTTGACTTCTTTATGTAACCTTTTCCTTCTCTCCCTTCTTCTCCTCCTTTTCCTAGCTGGCTGTTCTACTTCAGTCTCCAGTTTTCAAAACAAGCTCAGGCTCCCTTGCTTGAGGCACAGAAGGGAAAGGCCACGTTTCACACATTCAGGGGAACAGCCTGCCAGAGGAAGGGAGGAAATTCTGCTCAGAACTTCCTTAAAAGCACTGTAATAGCAAGCACATATTTTGCTCTTTGGAGTTGTTGATACAAGTCTCTAAGGTCGTGGTAATTTGGGAAATTCTTGGTAAACAACTGAAGTGATAATGTTTAGGAAGGGCTGCACTGCATTAAATAGCCTGGGTTTTGGCAAAACTATTGTATTTCTGAAGCCATCTGTGATTGTCTCTACAATAATTTTTTAAAAATTTGATTTAGAATAACAAGGGGGAGAGGCTTTCATCAATATAAAAAGACCAATTATTTAGGCAGGATTTAGAGAGCACATTTACCCTTTAGAAACAAATGTAGCCAAATTAAAAATTTGATAAAATTCTTTTTCTTCTTAAAAAACCCCGTCTCAGCAGTTTAATGCTATTAGTTTTTGTGTGTGATAGCAGGCTTAGTTTTATAAAAATAAGTTGTAATTACTAATTTAATTTTAATATCATTACAAGAGCTTTCAAGCAGAGTATGCTGTCTTCAGTTTTTTTTGGAAAGTAAAGAGATGAATATCTCCCTGCTAATCTGAAGTGTTGCAGGGCTTACATGATTTTGTAATATTTATACTATTGCTAATACAAATATGGATGAGATTTTATTAAATTCAACTAGCCTGGAGTTACAAAGATATTCCATATTGAATCCATTTGAATATTGAATATATTTATAGAGAAATTGCTGGTACCTCTAGCTTGCAGTGGAATTTCATGGAGTATTTTAGTGTGCAGAGATAATTGCCAGTATTTTATGTGCTGTGATAATTCCATCAGTTTTACTAACTTTTATCAGTAAGTCTTGTGACTTTGCAGCTAATACATGTTCAAGTGCACGCTTTAACCAAAAGATCCTAACATGCATTGTAATCAATTCTTAAATTAGCAGTTTAATTGCTTAAAAGGTAAGACTTTTGTCTATGTTTTGTCTGAATAAATTTCTTTATTAAATGATCTGGGGAAATTGACTTGCTGATGAATATCTCATTAAGAATTCCTTAAATTTGTTCAGTATAGGGATTTCTTCAATTTGTTTAGTGTAGTATTTGTGGCAAATAAAATGTATCAATTGAAAGAAAAAGAAAAGCTGAAATTTCCCACTGTGAAAATCAGAAGCACTAGATTTTCAGCTTAATAGTTCTAGAAAGAGGCAGAAGAATTTCAGTAAAACTTGGAGTGTCTTTTGAGTTTACAGCCCATTGTGGCAGCGTGATAATTCAAGAAGCAGTCAAGGAAAAGTTCTTTTTAAGTTAATTTTTGGGGGAAAAAGGTGAAAGAGCTGTCTGACTTCTTCTTTTTTCTTCCAGGCTGTTCACACAGGTATGAGGGCATATATTTACAACAAGAATTCTGTCATTGGCTCTCAGGCAGAGCACACAGGGATGAGGACGTACTACTTCAGTGCTGACACCCAGGAGGACATGAATGCCTGGATCAGGGCTATGAACCAGGCTGCTCTCATGCAGACACGCTCCTCACTGAAGAGGCAAGTTCCACTCAGGAGCTTTTTTAAAAAAAATAATATTTTACATTAAAAAAACCCTTAGAATCTTACAAAAATTTAATGTCCTCCACAAATCGCACCCGTGGTGGTAACTGACACTGTAGATATGTACATAAAACTCCTCTTTTAAAAAATTACTTTTAATTATTTTTAATTTATTTCTCTTTATTTTAAATTTAATTTCTCTTTACTTATTTTTAATTTATTCTGTTGTGAAATAGTTAACTGGTATTAATGAAGGAAACCTGTATTAATTAAGGAGACCTGGTGTTCAGTATCTGTGTATGCATGCAAATTTTGTGCCCACATTTAGTGACCATGACTAATTTCTCTCTATATGTAATATTTTAGGGAATTTCAGGTGTAAAAAGTTCTGGTTTCTGTGGGCAAATTCATACACCTGCCACAGCCAAGTGGCAGCCCTTGGGAGAGAGAAGTAAAAGAGAAAGAACAGAGATTTTATGAGTTGTTTCAAATGAGTGTTTAGAATTAGGATTGAAGGGCTGTTAAGGGGAAAAAGAGTGCTAAAACCAGGTGAATCACAAGTGCATAGAGTTAATGGATATCAGCTAATTTATGCAGGTATGAACTGAGAATGAAAAAATTCAGATTTTTTCCTTTTCTGTAAATTGATGTAGCCTTCTTGATGTTTTGGCTTTGGAATGTGATTATTTCCCTACTCTCCATGTGAAGGAGCACTGCCCTGTGAGACAGCCCTGCTTTGGCCACTGTGGGCTGTGAGGGTTGAAATGTTATGGTGCAGTTTCTCTGAGTATCTCACACTGCTTTCTTCTGGCCAGTCAAATATAAGGAAGGCATCAGTGTCTCTTCCAGAGCTTTACATCCCATGTGATATTGTGTCAAGACTTTCTAGATTTAATTTAAATTTCAAGAAACAATCTGGTACCTCTTTCTTTATCTTCTTTGTAAGGACAGGAATAATTGAAAGAAAAATTGGGGAGGTCTGGCACATTAGAAGAATTGATCCAGTGTCCTTACTCCTAAGTAGACTATTCTTTTCTAATTAGACTGAAGTGAAAACAATTTTATCATGGCACTTACTCTGAATTTACTTTCCATAAAGCTTTAAAGAAGCTGAATTTAGTTTCAGAGATGGGGTGCTACCCTGAGAGTGAGAACCCATTACATTGTGAGAGGAAAAAAAGTTGCTGAGAAGCTTATTGTTATAAGGAGATGAAGAAAATTGCAAATGAAGTGTGGTATATGTCAAAAGCAACATGAAATTTTCAGAATCCTCAGACATTTTATAGTCTGTTCAAATTGAATATCAAGATTTCTGATATTATTTAGGCAGTAAGGTAGAGAAGAAAACTAGTGTGCACTGCAGCATGGAGCAATTTTTTCTTCAGGAGTAGGTCCCCAATAGAAATTGCCTGGGCAGTAGTACTGATGTAAATGTAGATATTGCCCTGTCCTCTTGGCCAGAAGTGACTGGTCCCTGAGGCATCTACAAGAATGTGAAAGACTTTTTTTGTATTTTGCCATGAGCAGTTGGCAGCTTAGTTGAAGTTTTTTGGCTTTCAGTGTTTCTTAGGACTGGAAGATTTTTTTATTTACAGCTTTTTTGTACATAATGTAATGTTGAACACTTCTTCAATGCAATACTAGTATTTTCAGTCATTTTTAGAGATGTGTATAAGTCATTTCTACTTTCTTGACAGCACAATAAAGGGAACTTTTGTCTAACTGGGTTAGCAGTTGAGTTTTGCTGAGCATATTTATTGTAACATGTCAAACTTATCACAGTCTGCAGACAGTGATTTTTGTGGGCGTCCTTTGTAAAAGAGACCACAGCAACTTTTCTCAATTAAACAGTGTTCATTACTGACACCTGGTTTCTTTTCAGGGAAACTGAAAAAGTGGATCAGCAAGCTGTTCCCCAGGTCAATCATGTGGATGCCTGCAAAGACTGTGTGAAGGCAGAGATGGCAGACACAAAAGGAACTTATCAGAAATCGGCTGAAATGCTGGGATACGATAAGAGGGAGGAGATAAGAAGAGAAAAGGAGGAGGAGGAGCGTTACATCCACAGGAAAGAAACTCTGGAAACCAAGAAGGGAAAGGCTAAGCATGCAGTGACAGAAGCTGATTCCTTATTTCCAGACTTGAGGAATGCATCGTGGTCCCAAGGAGCTCAGCCTCAGCCAGCAGAGAAGAACGGGACGCTCCCGAGTTCCCTGAGTGTGGGTGCTGGCCTGGTGGAGCAGAATGGCACTGGCTCATATAAAAGAGGCTTTGTTCCCAGAACAAATCCAGATAAGCAGTTTCAAAGGAAAAGTAACATGGCTCAAGTGGAACACTGGGTAAAAGTCCAGAAAGGAGATACAAAAAGGTTAGTAACAGGCCCATCTTTAAGTGGCATTTTTTTTAAATTGAAGGAAAATGTAAGAAGACTTACTTTTTCCTTCAGTAAAGTATGGCAGAATGGTATTTTTCAGGCCTTTATCTCCTGTATATCCAGGATGGGATTGGCTAATCAAATCTCTTTAATGTTGTCACAGTATTGCAAACAGAGTAAATGAGATTAGCATGCTATTTTATTTTCCTTTTTTAATCACTGTGAATGCTTAAAACTTCTTAAAATTTGCTTAAATTTTGAAGAGCCAGAAAATGAAGTGCAACCCTCAGTTAGCACTTATTAATAAACAGTTACACAATATAAGTTACAGGTAATTGTTTTCCACTTTAAAAAATAAAGAGTGCTCATTACTTTCCTTCTTTCTTCTATTCCTGTTGCAAACACACATTCACTGCTCTGTATCAGATCACTCAGCTCAGAGTCACAGTGTGTGTATCACAGATTGAAAGTCTCCATATATTCATTTAGTTAATGGAGACATCCCAGAATGGTCTTTGGGATTCTCTTTTCCATTTTCAGTCCCTGAAAATTACAGGAACAGTCCCAATAGGTGAAATGCACACTGGAATGCTTTTGTAGTTTGAAAATCTCATAATGGTTTTGCTTTCAAAGTCAGATTAAGTACCAGTTGGAGAAGTGAAGTGATGAATATGTGTCTGCTGAGAATGTCACCTTGTGTCAAGTGGCAGGAAAAACAGCTGGGCTTGATGCTACTTGTGAGGATTTTTCAAATATGCTTATTCTACTGAATTAGTGTTTTATAAATCTGCTCAAATCTAATTATAGTATAAACAAACAAGAGACATTGGCTTGTGGTTTTTAGGATGGGGAAAACATTTTGGAAATTTTTAAAATTCTTCTTTAAGCTAATGTTTGTCAATTTGGAGCCAGTGAAACATTTAAGGCTTGCTAATTTTGTGTGGAAGTCCATTCTTCTACTCTTTTGTTTTTTAAATTACCCTTGAAGAAGCTTTCTTACTTTTTTTATATTATTTAATATTCTTTTAAACTGCTAGAGTCAATTAACTTCCATATTTTTTTACTTGGATATCAATCAGGACTTCCCAAAAGAACATGAGTTTAATGAAAAAAAAATAGTTGGTAAGTTAGTTCTTATTACACACATTGATTTCCCCAAAATAATACAGAAACCAATTGAACTAATGAGCTAATGCCTAAAAAGCTTCTGTTGATGTTTTTTACATCAGAAGTCCTGGCAGTGGCAGGATTGACTGATAGCTAAATAAGTATGGTTTTCTTCCAAATCACTCTTTGCAGTAAATTAACTTTAGGGGTGTGTATTAGGTGCAGTGTTAAGATAGTGTAGTTGCAGGTGCCAGGCTTTGTTCTAGAAGAAGCCAGCTACCTCAGCTGGAGCTGCTAAGTGTTCAGTGAAAATAAAGATAGAAATATGTATGTATGTCTGTTTCTAGATAAAGCTCTCTTATCTGCATATACACATTTCTAAAAATGGCTGTTTTGGCTCAGGTGACCTTGTTTTCTTTGCCTTTTCCTGACAAATGCCATTATATTATCTGCATTCAGGATATATTGCATGTTACCTTCCCAAAGATTAACAGAGTCATCTTTTAAGTGGCACCTTCTCTTAGCCTGCTGAGTTTCTGCAGTGTTGTTAAATGATAGATGGAAGGGGAATGTTAGTTGTCAAATATCTTCCTGATTGCATGGTGTAGAAATTTAAGCTAGAGATGTTAATTTGATTTACATTTTGTTTTGATTTTAGAAGGCAGTAGTAGAGCACTTAATTTTTTAAAGCTCCACATTGATTGCTATTCCAGCTGAAATGTTGCTGGTAGAGAACCTCTGAGGATTCAGAAGGCTGGCTAATTCTTGAACACAGAATGAGTGCAGTTTTTATTTGTTTCCTGGCTCAGGTGTGTGACCTTAAAGGTCAAGGTCAGGACCATCAAATGGCAGCTGTTCAGAAATTGTTAGGTTTTGATTTGGTTCCAGTGCCTAAACTTAGTGCATAATTATGAAGAATGTGCTGTCTTTAACAGTTCACTCGCATTTTAGTAAATCCAATTAAGCTTAATATTTCCTCACTAGATGCAGTCCTGTTGAGATACTTCTTTCCTTGCAAATAGTGTTAAAACCTTTCTTGTTATGCAGAACTTTCCGTTCCTTCCTGATTTGCTTAAGGAAGAAACATTGCTTGTCTTTGTTAGCTTCTGTGCATTCCCATGAATGGGCACAGTGTTTCTAATAATAGTACTTGTTGTCTTTTGAACATCTTGCTTCTCTTTTTACAGTATCTTCTGTGTGATTGCATCCCATTGCAGACCCTGAAGGTTTTCATGGCCAGTGGTCATATAATATGACATCAGGCCATTTATGCACTCTTTAATGTCTGCTTTCCTTTTTATGTTCTCTAGACCTCATTCAAATGAGAGAGATTCTCAAGAACAGCTGCTTTTGCTCACTTTTAATCTCCAAAAAAGTAATAGTCCATTGTGGGCTAATTTGAGCCATTTGGGACGTGGTTCTTTACCTAGAAGTTCATGTGTTGTCTCAGAGCCTATTTTTATATGATGCAAATTATCTTTTAAGCATCTCAAACCTTGTGTGGTAGAGATGCCACCAGCTTAAAGCCTGTCATCTCATCTTGAGGTTTCTCCCTGCTTCAGATACTGAGAAAACACAATGTGCCTGTATGTAGGTAGCTGCCTCCAAAGTTCAGCTCTGAATGTGACTTTCCCTCTGCAATGTTATCCACATTCAACTTTGTTCTCTTTTTATAGCAGGCTGAAGTATTGCATGAAATTGTCTCATATCAGCTGCTCCATGTACTGCTTTCAAAATAACAGTTTTTAGTTCTTCTCAGAAAAATTCTTCCTTTTCTAGAAGGAAAGCATGACTGCCCTTGCCCCCAACAAAACTCATGTTCTCTTTGTTTTCAGGTTGGTTTTGCTGCTAAAGCTGCCAGCCCTGGTGGCTTCATTGGCTGCCACCAATTCCAGCTGATCTCAATATTCTGCCTTTTAATGTCCACTTAGAAAATAATCACACACAGGTGGTTTGCAACATCTGAGAGTTTGCTTAGGCCTAAATTGGGATATAGGAGTGGTCAAGTCTCCTTTGCCTGTTTTTCCACAGAGAAATCACCAAAGGAATCTGTCTTAGCTTCATGCCTGCCTCAGATGTCCTTTTGAAGCATTAATCCCTCCAAGCATTCTTAGCTCTTATTTCTATCTAGAGGAAATACATTTCTACCAACTTTCTACCACGTGTTTTCTTGTAGAAAAATTGGCAGCAAAGTTCACATAATGCAATGAACTGAGTGCACATAATGCAATGAACTGAGAATTAAAAGAGGTTCCACGACCACGGCATGCTGATCTTTGAGTTGCCTGTGCTCATACTACCTGCCTGCTTTAACCTTCTCTCTGAAATTCAAAGTAACATCAAGATTTTGTGCTGTGAGAGAGCAGAGCCTTTACAGATTTGTAACCCTCCAGGCAGTGCAGGCAATTATTCCACTTGCTGGCATGAGGGATTTTGTATCCTCTTGAGATTATCCATATTTCAAGGCAGGCTAACAGTGTCAAATCCTGAAAGTAAAAAGGGATGGTGGCAAATACTGAGCAGCAGTGGCTGCTAGGAATTCTTTCTTCCTTGCTTCATTTATTCTTGGATGCTGAAGAAAGATCTTCTTTTCCATCCTGGCCTTTTTTTCATGTGGAATTCCTGCATTTTCCAAACCATGAGATCTCCCTCTCACACAGAGTGGAACTTATTGAGTGAAGTGATGAAAAGATGCTTGGAGTTTCTTTGTGTGGTTTTATACTAGGTTGGTTTTGTTTTTGTGTTTTTTTTTTTTTTTTTTTTTAATTTTGGGGGTTTTTTTGGTGTTGAGGCTTTGTAGCAAGCCTAGCAGAATGGTTTTCTCTTTGGAGATTCTGAATCAATGGGCAAATGACTCCAAGTACAAAACTCCCAGATATTTGACTGAAGAATCAGAAATTAGACAGGCAGGCTCTTATACATGAGGCTACAGAAAGATTTTGTCTTCAAAGGAGGAGAGGGAGCTAACTAGACTGTGTCAAAACTTTTACCAATTCTACCTACTAAAATATCTAGTTTGTACAGCCTGTTTTATGGGTCCAGTACTAAAGCCAGGATGTAATACTTCTTTTTATATTCTAATTTGTCAATGACCTTTGTTGTAAAAAGTCTCATGTTGCTCAAATCAGTAGAACCATTAGGTGAAAATAAATCATACAGGCTTTTGGACTTTGAGCAGTTTCCTTGTTCATGTGAATGAAGCAAAAACAAAAACTATCTGAGATATTTTGGGATTGGTGAGATTTCTTCTTGCTTTTAAAGATATTTATACTGAACATGCATTTGCTTTCGTAAACTGCACCACCTAGTGGTCAGCACACTTTCTGTGAAGAGGAATATTTTAAATTGGGACTCACTCAGTAGACATGACAATAATTCCTTTCTTCATGTTCTTGATTTTCTTTGTGGTTCAAACTACATAATGCTGCCATTCCTTATGTTTGTTTCTGGTAGCTCATCCTAGGTTAAACACTAAATGAAAATTCTGTATTTCTGCAGTGCAGTGTTTGTGTGCAGGATAGTTGTCATTAATATTGCTTTGTTAATATTTCTGTAAGTTCTGTTAAAATGTCTGTTATGTCTTGTAGCTCCTCTGCTTATGCCATTAGAGGTGGTTTTTTATCAGTCACTCCCACTCATCAGTGTGGGCTAAAATTTTCTTCCTTTTTTTTCTTTTACAGCCTCGCTTCTGATCAGACTCTTACACGTCAGGGTCCCAATCCTCCTTTTCCTGAGAACTACCACACTTTGCCAAAGAACACCAGGCAGCCTTCAGGGAGCTCCCCGCCACCAAACCGCAATTTGCCGAGTGACTACAAATACGCACAAGATCGTGTCAGCCACTTGAAGATGTCCCAGGAGGAGAGGAAGGCGAGTAAGGATGGGACAGTTTGGCAGCTGTATGAGTGGCAGCAGAGGCAGCAGTTCAAGCATGGCAGCCCCACAGCCCCTCTTTATGTGGGCTCCTCAGACTTCATTGATCGTGCTAAGTCAAAAAGCTCTTTAGATGTTCCACGCTCAATATCTGTCCCGCCCTCTCCATCCGATATTCCTCCACCTGGACCTCCAAAAAGCTTTCTCCCACGGAGACCACATACTCCTGCAGAAAGGCTCACAGTTAAACCATCTGATGAGAGGCAGACTGTGGATGTTCCTCTTGCTGGATCCCCCAGGAAGATTCGGAATCGTGCTGTAAAGGTTAGTATCCGTTAAACTGATCACAAACCGTTCTACACGTGGTGTCACGCATGGGGGGGTTATTTGATCGTGGTTCTTTGAATCCTTCCTTGTGTGGGAAAGAACATGTGAGTTGTAAAAGCTAATACAAGGAATAATTTTCTCCTCAAGCTCTTGCTATTCTGATCAGATTTATTAACTTTTGTTGGTTAGGGAAGGAAAATTGGTGGCACATCGCATAGGTTTGGAGTGCTTTTAATGAAAAACCAGAAGGCATATGCTTACATGTGCAAAGTATAGAGATGGTAGTGTTTTCGTGTAGAGAGTATGAAGATAAGAATATAAAACTCAGCAGGATGGAATCTTCCCTGATTATTTATTTTTGCTTGTAGTTTTGTGTTTGCTGTGCCTGCTTTCTCTACGTGTTTTGCTATTGTAGTCATGCAGCTGATTCTGTTTTTAGTTATGGTAAAGCCCACATTATTATTATTATTATTATTATTATTATTATTATTATATATGGTAAAGCCCACATTATTATTATTATTATTATTATTATTATTATTATTATTATTATTATTATTAATAATAATAATAATAATAATAACAACAACAACACATATATTAATATTTAAGGTCCATTGCAGAGTCTTTATCAGTGGGCTAACCAAATTTAAATAGTGTTGGTCTGAAGCTTCTACTTTCTGAATAGTTTCAGTGTGAGGATTTTTTCTAGGGGCTTTTGTACCCTCTTATCCAGAGATGACAGAGGTTTCCCTATTCAGTACTCTATACGCTCTCCTTGCCTAAGGAATTTGGGGAAATTTGTCTTGAATCAAGGATTGATTTGTCTTGGTAGATTTGGAATAATTGGTATTGAAAGCCTCTGTATTCACTTAAATCTTTAGCCTCAGCCATGGGCTCTGATAAGGGAAGGTATTGGCAAAGGGAGAGACTTGTAAATCCAGATACCCAGTGTGGGTTTAGGACCATGACTTTAGGGCACAGCTTCATGCACAGTTTAGATTTTTTTCCCAGTGTATATGTGGTGCAGCTGTTGGGTGTCTGTCAGTATTTATAGATTTATAATATTCTGTCAGAGGGTGGAATAGTCTAGTGATTCGCAGAGCTGGAAATTAATATTTTGAACTCATTATATTCTACCACACGTTGGTTTCTCCACGTGTAAGTTGAAGCACCATTACATCCTTATAAAGGCATGTGCAGCAGTCTTTTCCTTTCCTGTGCCATGGAACTGCATAAACCTTAAGCTCTTTTTATGGCATCTTGGCTTTGCCAGTATTGGGAAACACAGTTCCTCATCATAAAATCTTCTCTGTGGAACTTCAGTGAAAGTTTGTAGAGAAAAATGCTCATGTTTTCCTATGTAAGCACACAGTGTCATTCTACATTTAAATGTGTCTGCATAAGTCCAAGATACCCCACGCTCACTGTACTGCTTTATTTAATTCCATCCAGTTGCACTTAAAAAAGAAAACCAAGGCAGGTGAGACAAATTCAGTGAAATTCAGTGAATAACTAAGACATTATTTTTGCTTTGAGGAACCCACAGAACTTTTGTTTTAAGAGAAAGAGGAAAGAATGAGTGTGCAGTAGGCTTTCTTATTGTAAGCAGGAAGGGGCAGGTCAAGGATGATCATTAAAAAAACCCCTTGGTATTGATGGAAGCCATTGCCACAAGGTGTCAGTCATGTCAGTAGCTTCATGTTCCCTGGCTAAAAGAGAGCATTCACAGTTACTACCCTGTGCAGCACAAGCCTGCTGTGGGAAGGCATCATCCAACCAAGCCTTTTTCTGGGAGACATTGTGTTGAGGGGGGGAAGTTGATGAACTTTATAAAAATTTTCTGAAAGCTACACTGGATGTTCTGCTGAAGCATCTCATGCTGCCACAATCCACTGCTCTGCCCAGCATCCCAGGTGCTGAATTTGTGTTTGTTCATTCATAAGTTTTTTATCATCAAGGGATCAGGCTGGCCAGCATGCATTACCCTGTTCTAAGCACGCCACGAATTCCAATAGAAAATCTGTGGCAGAGCTGCAGAGTGAATTTTCCAGGGCTGGCCCTTGACCCAATCCTTACCTTGTGTCTGTGGGTCCTTGCAGAGCTCCACCCACCTGGATCGCCGCTCCATGCCTGCCATGGGCTACATGACACACACGGTGAGCGCGCCCAGCCTGCACGGCAAGTCGGTAAGTGCAGGGCACGGCTCCTCTGCTGTCCTCCCACTAGTGCAGCCAAGTTTTGAAATCCAAACTCTTTAATCTTAACTGTATTAGTTAAAGCATAAATAACTCGAATGAGAACTTAATCTTAACCCAGTAAAGCCTATAGCACTTTTGCCTTTCTCTGCAAACGTGAGCAGGGGTGAGCTTTCTGTTATTACAGGGTTCAAGTTTTATTATGTTTGTTTGACCAAATGCAGAGTTAATTAAATAATTGCTTAATCATGTCAAGTAACTGCTTTCTGGGCACTGAGGTGAAAAATGTAATTATAGTTCCTCTCCCTGAAGACTGCTAATTTCCTCTTTACAATGTGTCTAAATACCTGCAGCCTGAAGAGCTAACATTGCTTCTCATTCGATTAAGGAGACATCAGGCTAAGTTGGCTAGTATAAGAAATTACACAATCGCTCAGTTACTGCAGCACTTGCCAACTAATTCCACCTATCAGGTCAGCTGCTGCGTGGCTCATCTGTGACATTTTGTGACTCTGCAAATGCTTCGTTAGTGGCATGCTTGAGTCTGTGCTTCCTTGCCCATTCTTTGGTATTCTACAGTGCCCAGGTCGTTTGCGGTTTTTCTTTGCTTACTTGTATTTGCTATAAAAGATGAGCATTTTTAAGTTACAGGGTGCCAGTGCATCTGTTTCCAAGTGTCTACTTCCTTTTTATACTGTGTATTTATACTATTTCTGAAAATGCTGCATCTTCAGAAATGTGGGTTAAAATACTACGTATAAGTTCATTCTAAAGCAAAACCATTTCTTTGTGCTGCTTTCATGGTGGGGTTGGCTCCCTGTGCCACGTGCTGCATCACCTGCAAATTGAAATGCATCAGCCAGTCTGTACATTCATATGAGCTTGTAACTGTGTCAGTTCTGCAGGTGAACATTGGTTCATAAAAGCTCAGGAGCGTCTTGGATCATCTACGGTGCTCTTGATTGCACTGGTGTTATCAAACTTGTAAATGTGAAACCAAACAGAAATGTACTCACAGAGCTCTCCAGTTCCTGTTAGAGCCTCAAAAATGGAGCCACCTGGGAATAAAATCTGGTGACTCCTCTTGGAATTGGTGAAGGCTTAAGCCCAAAACTAAAGCAATTTTTTTGGAATTGAAGAAGTTTAATTTCCTGACTACCTCACCTACAGAACAACTGCACTAAGATGGGTGGTAATAATAGGGATTTCTCCAAAAATGGGCAGACTTTCTAGTCAAGTCCTCAGCCAGTCTTATAAGCTGATCTGACAAGAATTGTAAGTGAACACCTCTAAAGAAATGCAAGTGTGATCTATTGATTTTATGGCATAAAGGGTTTTTCTTTTCTTTTTCTAACTACACATTCTCATTGGCTCAAAACTTGAGAAAAGGTATAGTTGTGTTTTCCTTTTATTCTGAAGTTCATTGCACCCAGGATATGAAATGCTGACAAAATAGCAGCTAAAATTCTAGCAAGTTTTGGGCATTTTGGCTAACTACAAGTAGCATATTTGCAACAGTTAAACTTTATTTTGTATTGCAAATATCCTCTCTGAACAGAGGAGAAATAACTTTGACTTCTGTGCATGTTTTCCTTGAAGGTACTGTAATAAAGATGTTGCTAAATGAGTGTAACTATAAGATTAAGCTGATAGCAGCTACAGGTGAGACAATGAAAAATAAGGATCAATTTGAATGCTGTTACTTAAAAGACAAAATGGATTGTCTAATCATATAAATGAGATATTTTTCAGAATTTTATTCACAAAACTTATTTCATAATTTCCCTATCTTAAAATGCATATAAATTGTGATCAAAAGTATTCTGGTGATATGTTATATGATGTCTTCTAGTTACATTTGTCATTCAGTCACACCACTGTAACTTTTGAAGCATTGAAGGGGACTAGTCAGTGGAAATTATTTTAAAAAACCAGCTTTTGAAGATGTATTGTTACAGGTAGTTCTGTGTCCTGTTAGAGGTGGAAACAAAAATCTAGGTGTTTGGAGGGGGTTTAATGAGGCAGTAATACTCTTGGGAAATATTTTGCCCATTTTTTAGCTGTAAATAGCAATATGATGGTGGAGCAAATGTGCTTTTTTTTTTTTTTTTATGTGCTCCTCCTCTGTTATTTTGTTCTCTCTTCCATCTGTTTTCCTGTATATAGCAAATCCAACTATTCTGAAATGGTTCCAAACATTCAAATATATTGCACTGTTTTTTCCCCATGTACTTGCCTGAAGGCGGATGACACTTACATCCAGTTGAAAAAGGATCTGGAGTATTTGGATCTAAAGGTAAGATTTTTAGATGAGTCTATTTGATTCATCATCTTTTTTTTCAACCCAGTTTTCTTTTTTGCATTGTGTTTGTACCTGTAAATTTTAAAGTAACTTTCTAGTCTGAGATGGAAACTGTGTTTTGCTTGTGCTTAGAGAATTGTGTATCTTTTTAGTAGTGACTATACAATTAAAGTGGAAACTCAGAAAATGAGGTTGCTTTAGTTTGTAAGAACAATTTTTGTTCCTGGTACTGAGATGGATGATGTGTGGGTTTAGGGAAATCAGAGAAAAAACAGATTGAAAAGTGTTTCTCTGCTGTAGCATTAGTGCTAATATGAAGTCAACACCTCTAAGTTAGAACTCGTGTTCTTTTAATCCAGCTTTTCCCCTTTAAATCTTCTTAGACTGACTTTTCCACTATTTGTATAATGTGCCATATGTTCTTGTGAAAATGTGATTAATTAGCACTGTCATTGTTTTCATGTTATTACAGCTAAAAGATTTCACATGCACCCATTCATCCATCCATCCATAGAGACAATCTGATCAAGTAATGTTGGGAGGTATTTCTCTTTGAAAAAGAATTAAATATTATACTTAGGGTTCTATCATCTGTCTAAATGACTTCTGTGCCTGGTTGAAGGTTTTTCAATTGCCAACTTGAAGGTTGGCAATTTGAAAGCAAATCTAGAATTCTTAACATCAGGTTTTGAAGGGCAAACATGCCCAGCATTTGCCACTTTCTGTGGGATGTAGGATGTCTTGCCATATATAAATCACATGGTGTTCCTGAAAATCAAGGTGAAGGGAAATTTGACACCTTGTTGTCTGTCTGGTTTGCATGTACAGAGCTCACTGATGCCATGGGATGGGGTGTTGCCTGTGAGCTGATTGCACCTATGAGGATGTGTATGTCAGTCTTATCTGATCTTTGAATTCCTGAATATATAACCAACTATATACATGGAAAATATTGCTATAGAACCACATATGTATTTAGCATATAATATAGGTGATGTCTGTGTAGTCTGAATGATCAAATATGTAGATGGAATGATTCCATGGAATCATTCCATGGAATGTCCAACCAATTTCAAATTTGTATATTAATGATTCCAACACAAATATGTGTTGGAATCATTAATATCCAAATTTGAAATTG
Source organism: Serinus canaria (assembly GCF_022539315.1). Taxonomy (NCBI): domain Eukaryota; kingdom Metazoa; phylum Chordata; class Aves; order Passeriformes; family Fringillidae; genus Serinus; species Serinus canaria. The sequence goes on along the minus strand of NC_066319.1, from coordinate 13,236,132 downwards.
GTTGGACACATTTAGTTGTAAGCCTTGTCCTTGGTTTTTTCATGGCTTTGCCAAATGTAACTGCAGCCCAAGCCATCAGATGAATTTTATGACAAATTACAATTTAACAAGTCCTACAAGGTGAGAAATTATTAATAATTGCAGTCTTTTTATAAAACACAATAATTTTCACAGTTGAAGTGGCCACAGGTCAAGATTCTGAAAATGTGATATGCTTAGCAAAATTCTTGGAGGGGAGGGGTGGGGTGTCTTAACTTATTGGTGGATTCTGTCCAGATTAATTTGTTGCAGTCTGGAGCAGGAGGAGATATTTGGTCTCTTGGAGTTCCCCTTGTGCCTTCCTACTGCCTGTAGCACCTAACAAAAGCAGCCAGAAAGGAAAATGTCTGGGGGCACCTGATACTTCTGTGCAAAGAAACTTAATGCCAGCTGGTTCCCTTTTGAAAATCTTGACACTCAAAATATCCAATGTGTTTCCAAGGAGTGATGTCAGTTTTCCAAATGGGAATTTCTTAATAACCAAATGTCAGTTTTCCAAATGGGAATTTCTTAATTTCTTTCAGTGGTGGTCCAGAAATGTAAAATTTCAAGTCAGGTTGCTGAGAGATTAAAGAGCCCATGTGAAACTGGAGAAGGTGTCCCTGTGTTGGTTACATTTGTGCTCTGTCACTAAATGTAGCAATGCTTTGATTTGTGATACAAGGGAAAAAGAAGAGTGAACTGCCTAAAAGGAAGCAAATGATACAGATTTTAATAACAGCAAATTCCCAGGTCATGTGTGTAATATCTTCCATTTAAGATGCTGGAAGCTTGGATAGAAAGCCAATTAGTTCAAGTATCCCTTTTACTACACTGGGCTTTGAATTAGACCCACCCTGATTAATCAATTTCAATTAGGACTGAACGTTTTGGAACTGGAGTGAAACTTTTTTTCCACTAAATCCATATTTCTTAGAGATTTTGAAATAGAACTTTTCAGTGTGGAATTGTGGTTGAGCAATGAACTGCAGAGTGCTCAGGTGTGACCTGGGAGTGTGTGATCGCTGCTGCTCGTGGAGTTCTGAGGTTTGGGGGTTTAAATCTTGACGTCTGTAACAAGCTGTGACTCAACTTTTGTTTGAAACAGATAGAAAATAATGGACCTCTGATCAACATGATATACAAAGTGCTAAAGAACTCAGCACAAGGGTTGCTATCCAGTATACATGTAAGACTGCTTGCATTGAAGTGTTCTCATCCCATCGCTTTTTCAAGTAGCAGTCAGTGTTCTGGCTTTTTACAGGTGTTTTTTGGGGCACAGTAGTGCTTTCTTTCTGTGGGATTTATTTTTACTTCCCTTTTTGCCCCCCCTCTTTTGGAGTCTGTATGCAAAATTATGGCTGACCTCAGTGTTTGGTTTCATTTTCTCATGTTTTGGAAATGACTGTGTCGAGTAGTGACTCCTGTGTGGAATTTGGAAAATGTGAAAGCATGCTTAATCCTCATTATGTTGTCATGTTCACTGCTTGATGGTTAACAAATTCCTTACAGTTCTGATTACGTAATTTAAAGTATCCCCAAATTCTGTAGACGTGTTCTTATGTTGATTCTGTTGCTTTGAAAAAGGCTTTTGCATTGTCTTAGCTTGCAGGTAATTAAATATGCAGAATTATTACTTTTGATATGCTGATATTTTATGTCTGTATTTAATTAATTGTTACAATTATCTATAGGATTTAGCATTTAAATAATTTTGAAAGACAGTTTTTTCTTCTATCTAACATGTAATTGTTGAAAAAAGATCAAAAAATTGAAAGCTTCTAGCAGCAATAAATACTATTGATTTTGGTGGTGCAAAAGTATTATTTCACCACTCAAAAGTACATGAGAAGTCTTTAAATGGAGTCTGCCACTGGAGGAGAGAAGATGATATTTACCTCACTTAGGGTAAAATTTAATTACTTTTAAAAAGCTAACATGATCCTGTAGGTGACTTTTAGGTTAATAAGTAAAATATGTAGCTTCAAGTCTGGAGATGGCTATTTGGTAAAAAACCAAACTGCCTCTTTATACACCTCTTACCTCACTAAAAAAAGTCAACAAATTCAGCTTTTGTATCAAAAGCTCTCCTCTTATTACTGAAGACAATAGTATTAAAGACAATATTGAGGTGAATTTTTCTTCTTAAACTTTTGCCTGTATATGAATAAGAATATGCTGTATATGAATACTACTAATCACCAGCTGGTCCTGTGGTAAGATAGTTCCACTGTGGTAAAATGTTCCAATGATTTAAATCATTAGATTTTAAGGCTTTTAAAAAAATGTGTTGTTTATGAGCTTTATTATATTGCTCTTTTCTTAACCTCATTTATTCCCAAAGAGGGTCCCATGTAGGCAGTGGAAATAATAAACATTTCTGCAGACACAGGCATGCCTTAATTTTTAAGGTTGGAAGTACAATTGAGTATTGTTTTGGTACTGATTCTAAAACTGTGTTATGTGAGAAGATAGTCTCACTAGAAATGGAATATAAAACCAGTAATTTATAGAGAGATTTGGTACATGGCAGCCATGTCAAAATAGATTAATTACATATAATTCCTCTATAGCATTTTTATAGCAGTCTGCCTTTAGTAAAATCCACCCTGTGCTGAGGAAGATTCTGTTCTTTGTAGAATGAAACACTTGCCAAAAGTTATATTTTTAGTCATTCATGAATGCTGCTATTGTTGCAACCATGCATTTAAATGAACAATTCCATTCCTTTGGCTTCAAGAAGGCTGTTAGAGCAGAACTGTTCAAACTACTAGATCTTGCAGGAAAAGGACTTTTGTAATCCGAGACAGGTGGGATTATGCTGTTTTGTACAGAATTCCAAGCTGCTGGAAGAGTTACTAAATAGCTTAATATAACTAGTAATCCCTTTTGTTAACAATTCTCATAAAATAAAGCCAGATTTGAAAGAACTTGTATCCAAAATTTTTTTTTCTTAATGAAAGTGAATATTTAACAAAAGCTTTCTTTTTGCTGCTGAAGCATCATCACGTTTTAGTTTGCTACAAATTTCTTACATTTTGAAAACCTGTTCCTCTTAGGTGACGGGACGTGACACGTTGAAAGACAGAAGTGCAAAACCTGTCAAGGTAGCAGAAAGTGATATTGATGTAAGTATCAAACACCACTTCAGCACCTCTTGCACTGATTTCTCTGTTTCTTTTGTTACATGATGGTTATTATGCTCCTTGGGGTGAAGTGTTGCAAGGGGATACTTTCCTGCTTGGTTTTTAAAATCTAACCTTCTGTATGTGTATGATTTCATTTCCAGGTGAAACTGAGCGTTTTCTGTGAGCAGGACAGAATTCTGCAGGACTTGGAGGACAAAATAAGAGCTCTTAAGGAGAATAAAGTAAGCAGGTTAAAAAGGGCTTAGTAAAACAAAACAGAAACTTTTATCTAATCATGAAGTATAAAATAGGAAATCATAAACAATAAATTGAATTAATGGATGACGATTGCACTGTATTGTGTATATGCTTCTATAATAACAAGAATTAGGTTTTTACTTAGGATTGAGTAGCCATTCTGAGAAAACATGTTTTTGAAAGTGAATGTTTTAAACCCATCTGCTTCACTTCCTGTGAGCTAAAGCTGTCAATAAACTGAGGTGATTATAAAAATAATAATTAAAATAAATGAAAGTGCTGTTCCAGGTGGATCCATGTGGAAGAGCTACTGTGCAAAATTAATTCCATGGTATTTACTCCTGACTAAATGAATTGGGCCTCTTTAATGTTTGAGACAATATTTTAAACCTTCACCTGACTGTTTCACCCACAGCAGGGAAGGAGAGCCTGTCCTTAAGCAAACAGCTCGTGCTGGGCTGTGGTAGGGCTGTCATAGTTCTATACTGCTTAAGGGAATTCTTCTGAAACTGTAAATTACACTTTTGTACAGAGGGTAAACAGAAAAATTCCCCTCTCACTGCTTTGTGTTTTCAATGGTTTTGGCTGCTTAATGGAAGACTTAATAGAAAATATCAGATAATTTTGGATACAATAGGTAATTAAGGCTCTTGCAGTTTTTGTTTACATGTGAGCCTCCAAAACAGGAGGCCAGTGCTAACCTCTGTTGGTTTATAGGGAAGACTTGGGGCATGGAAAACACCTTTCATATTCCTGCAAGTAGATGCATAAATTTCCATGTAAATGTTGTAAACTTACTGCTGTCTTCTTTGTTAGGATCAGCTGGAGTCTGTTTTGGAGGTTTTGCACAGGCAGATGGATCAGTACAAAGACCAACCACAACATGCAGAAAAAATCTCTTACCAGCAGAGACTTTTGCAGGAGGACCTGATACGTATTCGGGCTGAAATATCCAAAGTTTCAACAGTGAGTGTGTTTGGTTGCTTCAAGAAAACCAGGATTAAAATCCCAGTTAGACTAAAACTGTGGTGGTCATTGGGTAGGGGACTTAAGACCTGTTCTGAACAGTTTTGGTTTAGGTACAGGATACTAAACCAGACCAAAAAAATTAAACAATCTCTCCAACTTTGTTTTTCAGTGCCTGCCTCTGATGCCCCCAAACCCAACAAAAACCCCTCACCTATTCCATGTCTTTGTGTGTTAAGTGTGGGCTTAAATTGCAAGTCTTTCAGAAAGTCCTTTGAAAATATAAATGTGATTCCAGGATGTTTTTCCAGGGTAAAAGGAGTTGGGAAAATCTGTTGATATTTCAGTAAAAATTTCCCATTCATATTATAACTTAATAAAATTCAAATGTAATTTAATGGTTTTTTTCACTGTATTATTACTACCTCTTCATGAATGAGACTAGCTCTTGGTAAGACTGCTTCTAAAATTACATGAGCACCTTCCCTGTAGTAAGGTCTGATCACTAAAATGACAGTATTATTTAAATGTAAGGTCTGATCACTAACATGACAAAATTATTTAAATGTATCTAGTCAGTTTGTGTCTGTAGAAAATGTATGGCTTTCACAGTCAGCATGTAAAATGTATTTGTGGGCATAAATAGCATAAAGTCACTGGAAAAAGGGCTGTACTGGTGCAGGGATTCTGTTATATGCCAATTTGGGGTTTTTTTGGGAAGCTGGCCAGAGGTTTTTAACTATAGGTTCTTGATTGTGCAAGCTCTGAAGGTTTTTCAGGTGTTCAGTCAAGTCTAAGCAACAGTGTAGACTGAAATGGAGTCTTTGCTTCCTTTTGTAATAGAACAAGAGTAACTTCAGAACTCTTTGGTGCTCAATTGCAGGCTGGAGAAAGTGGTTTTGAAGGTAGCACTGTATTAGAGTATTCCTTCTGTTAACAGGAGATGGAAAATGCCTGGAATGAGTATCTGAAATTAGAGAAGGATGTGAGCCAACTGAAAAAAGCCTTACAGGAGCAGATGAGCAGCTCATTGGTATCTCAGGTGAGTCCATTTCCAGACACTGTAAACACTTAGAGGATGGGTTAGTCTGAACTTCAAGTTACCATTTCACAGGAGACATTTTCTCAGCCATTTCTGCAGTGTGTTCAGCTGTCATGAGGTTTGGTTTGCAGAGTTCAGGCACTGTGGCAGCATGGCTGTGCACTGAGAAAACCTCTGCATTGTCTTGCAGCACATGCAGTAGTGCAGTACTTTCTCACAAGTTGTCTATGCTAATTTGTCATTATTTTGTTGCATTTTCTGACATCTTGACATTGATAACCCATTCCATTTATAAGTCTGTGCAGGACTTCTTAGCCTTCCATTTATTTGATCTGACACTGTTGGCTTCTTTATCCATTTTTAAGAGCATCAGTCACTGGTTGTTATTGTCATTAGTGGTTCTTTGTCATGTTCTTCTATTTATGGGAGGTTTATCTCTGCAGATTGTTTTGTGAAGTGGAATAAGTGTTTAACAGCCATCAGTAATTGAAAGGCATCTCAGTTTTAAATCAATTTTTCAGTTTCAGATTTTAAAAAGAAGCATTGTTTGAAACTCAGTTCTTTTCTTTGCTGAAATGGATGTGGAATACCAGAATATTTCTATATACCTGCTTACAGCTGGTGACTTTATTCTCAGGGAATACTGGATAATTTTTCCTTTGGGCTGAACACAAGGAACACTGTTAATGTATACATGTATACATTTTTCTCAAATCTTAGTCTACTTTTCCAAATGTCCTGGACCAAAAGAGCTCACTAGTTAAATTTTTTAGCTTGTTTGCATTAAGTATCTGATCAGATATAATTTGAAGTCTGTTTATTTTCACTGTAAATGAATAAATGTTTGTATCAAAGCAAGAGTTGTAAGATCTTTTTGATTGCATCAATCTTTAAAGTACATTTTCATTTACTTTTCATTTTGGGGTGTGGGGAGTGATTCAGTTTCTGGAGTCAGAATACGTAATTGGGCTCAGCTGTAGAATATATTTTAAAGAAAAAATCCCAGGGGAATATCAGAATAAAATGGTCCTTGTATGAAATGACTTAGTTTAACAAAGGCAAATTACACCTTTAAATAAAATACACCTTTCTAGACTACCTTGAGGTAAAATTTCCAGTTAGGTGTTAAACATGCTTAAAATACTGGATGTGTGGCATGGGATTCACCAATGCACATGGAAGGGAGTGTGGTTTGCACAGGAAAAAAATGTTAATTCAGTTTGATTATCATCTCATATCACATCAGTGATTAATTATAAATACACACACAGCCATAAGCACGTTATCAGTTGTATGTGTATATACTTTTATGTATCTACATGTATAAGTATGCACAGATATATTTGGCTAAGTTTTAAAAAAATGTTTCTGAATACTTATTTTGGAGATTCTAAGGGGAACTGATTTTTTTTCAGAAAGTACTGAATATTCTAAAACACTATATTCCTTCAAAGAACTCTCACTTGAAGTACCCATAATAGTTAGAATTTTTTTGATCTCTGCCCAAGGCCATGTAGACTCCAGATTGTTTATCTAGCATTTTCCTATAGCACTAAATTAATACACACTGTATTTTTAAAAAATGCAGTCTTCATGGAATGTTATTAAAAATTCAGTAAATTTGCAGGCTCAAGTTGCTGTAGGAGACCACTGATGTTGTTTCTATGTAGCTTTAATTAAGAGGTTAAGACCTAAATGTTTAAGCAGCTTGGTCAGAGTAAATCTTGCTTTTTAGAATGTAGCTTCAGTTGTCTTTTGCTGAAGGGTTGGGGAGGGTCTGGGCATGCTGAATTTAACTGAGATGGGATATTTTATCAGTGATAACTTCTTAGGTGGGAAGTGTTTCTCCTCTGGCTTTATGTCAGTCTAAATTATGTTTCTGTTTGATAGAAGTTAGAGAAATAAAATTTTCTCACCAAGTTACCTTTTCCTGCTTCCTAATAAAATGTATTTATACCCCTCTGTAAGCAGCAATCTTGGCTTTCATAATTTTAAAATTAATTCATCTGCTTATGGTTCGGCTCAGGTCCATTTTAGATGTAAAATATTCTCTTCACATCAATATTTAAGTAATGGGAAGAAATAATATTGAAAGATCTGGCTTTTCTACATTGCTAATCAAACATTTTCTGAGTGGTTTCAGAAGCAGGGTGTTCAGTGCAACATAGTGGTTTTTTTTCACCAGTTCTGAGGCTTGATTATTGTAAATCCATCATTTGGTTCCTTGTAGTATGATTAATCTCAGAAAAATGAAATGAAATGTGCAAATTTATAGTTTGTGTCCTGACAATCTTTCAGAACATGTCCTATCTCTCGAGTGAGTTTACTACAGGCAAATAACATTCTCCATCATTTAAATGTTTGTGTTCTTGGCACCCTGTTTGCTGATCTGTAACCTGGCTGAACATATTTCCTGATTTAAGACAGAAAGTGGAAAGCAATTTATATGCCTTCCTTAGCTCTATGAGGTGTAACAGCTTTTACTGAAGCTTTTTTTTCCACCCTCAGCCTTATAGGATTAATTAGTAGCTATTTTGCAGCTCATGGCAAGTGATGAATTTCTGGAGTTCTTGAGCAGTTTGTGAGCAATTCTTAACTTAAGTGTTTCACTGCCTTCGCTTCCTTTAATGGTGTTGGTTTTACCAAGTTCATTCTTGATGCAAATTTTTGAAATCTGTGTTGCCAGGCTTTAATGAATGACAGCAGCTATTTTAGAGGATTGGAATGACTGAAGTGGTGGCTTCAGGAGCCAGGCTGTGATGCAGCTCAGTCTGTAGACAAAGCTTCCCTTCCTTTCTTTCCTCCTGGAAAAAAGCCTTGGTAAAGCAAATAGGATGCAAGATGAGAGCAAGTCCTGGAGCAGCAGCAATATATTGTTTTAACTTGTAAAACATCATGGCCAGCAGGCCTCACAACTGAAATATAAGCAGAAGTTAAAATGGCCAGCACCTCTGAGTTTGGGGGTTTTTTTTGCTTTTTTAATACTGGCTATTTCCCCTAAAAGTATTGAGATGCTTTTTAAGCTTGCTTTAGCAGTCTTTAGTATGATAGGTATAAGATTTAAGAACAAAGTTCAAATGAAAAGGTTCTGGAAACACTTTTTATGTAGAATATTAAGTTATGTTTTTGTAGTCTGAACAATGTTGTGGAAAAATATAGACTTGTCTTTTCCCCTGTCTTCTATAGGAAGTCTTCCAAGAGTCTGAAAATGCTCTAATAAATTTTATGGACAAGTTATGTTTGTTGGTGTTTTGTATTTATTAGTTTTTATTTTAAAATAATTGTTTAACTAATTTCTGAACTCCTAAGTTTTCATGTAGGTTCTGTAATTGTATTTGATGGTATCAAAAGAAGTAAAGGCCCATCATAAATTAAAACTGAGGTATAACTGATTTTTTTTTCCTTTTACCACAAACAACAGGAGAAAACACAAATACAAAAAGACTTGTGGAGAATTGAAGATGTTACAGCTGGCTTGAGTGCAAACAAAGCAAACTACAAAACCATAGTAGAGTCTATAAAGAACCCAGGTAAGGAGAACATGATGAAAAAATAAACAATATACCAATGCAGCTGAGTCTTTGGGTCTGTGCAAATAATCTGGAAGTTTGTTCTGCTGCAGGAAATCCAGTGAATTCTGCTACTGGCTGTGTCAGAAATCTCTGTTGATTGAGTGCATTAACTTGGTGTTTCTTTGCCTGAGGTGACAGAAGAGTTTTTTCTTCTTTGTTTTCACAGACCAATGGTTCTAAAATGTAACAAGCCATAAAAAAAAGGGAACAACAATTACAATAATGGGCTACATTTTTCAAGTTGCAGAAGGGGTTCCTGTCAGGTGCCAGGCCCTTACCAGTGAAGTATCTGTTCTGCATCCTTTTCTCTGTGTTTTTTCCTCTAGGTCTGTTAGTTTTGGTTTGTTTTTTTTTTTTCCCTTGGATGCAGCCCAGCTGCTGTTGCTGCAGTTGCCTTTCCCCTCCCTGTTCAGGCAGGTGTTTGTTGGGCAGAGCCGCATCAGCTCTGGAAGGGAGGAAGGGAAAGTGTGTGTGGTCTGCACTGCAGTGGCTTTATTGCATTTCAAAGGCAGGACCTGGTGTGTTGGGGCAGCGAGAGGCTGTTAACGCCTACTGCAAAGCTCACCTTTCACACACAGAGATAAAATAGCTCTGAGATGGTCCAGATCTGTAGGCAGCTTAAGGAATCTGTGGCATGGGGGCAGGTGCAGCTTATGGACTGATTTCATGTAACTCTGAGGCTTTTCCTTCCTTTGTTCCCACTGTTCTCCACCGGGAATCTTACGGGATGATACTGAACCGTGTGGTTTCATTTTTGGCCTGATAGACTCGTTGGATCCTCATCAAGAAATGTTTCTATTTCTCCCCTAGAGAGAAAAACAGTGCCTTCATTTTCTCAGTCTTCAGTGCCTTCCTTACCAGCCTCCCTGGCTGCTGTGGAGAGCAAACTTTCCGTCGCGCAGAGCCCTCCGCGCAGCCCCGTGAAATCCCCCCTGGAGGTCAGGCTGTACCCACAGCCCTATTTCCAGACCAGAACACAGCACCAAGCACAGCAGCTGAAAAAAATCGAGCCACCTCTTCAGTCACCAGTCAAGCTCAAGCCAAAGGTTGTAAGTGCAGTGCTTCCATTTCCCTTCTGTCAGGAGCAGTGGGAGTGTCATGGGTGGGAAGTGCACACAGCAGTGGGTGTTTGTGTTGGAGCTGAGCCCCAGCTCTTGCAGCACAATGCATGTAGAGCCTATTGTACACTGGTTTGGAATGTGTTAATATTCAAAGCTTTCCTTGGAAATGCTTCGTGGTTGATTTCTTGGGTCTTCCTTGGTGTGGACAGAGGAGAGTCACAAATACTTCACGTAATGCACTGACCTTTATCTTGCAGTTTATGCCAGACTGTTTTCATGCTCTTTGCCAAATCCCTGCGTTTTCCTGTTCCCAGGAAGATGAAGCACCGCCCAGACCTCCTCTCCCTCAGCTGTACAGCCCTGAGGATCAGCCACCAGCTGTCCCACCCCTGCCCAGAGAAGCCACTGTCATCAGACACACCTCGGTGCGGGGCCTGAAGCGTCAGTCGGACGAGAGAAAGAGAGACAGAGAGCTCGGCCAGTATGTCAATGGAGATTACAGGGTGAGCACTCACACTCCTGTACCCCTGCACTGCAAAGATGGGGGAACCTTGCATAAAAGAGGTTGTTCTTGTCTGTAAAATATATCAACCTTTAATAAAGTAATCATGGTATAGAATGGCAGGGAGAAAACAGTGACATCATCATAATAATGGTCTTTGCCTTATGATAATAATGGCAGAGAGAGATGTAGCAATCCTGAAACAAAACTTGAGAGTTTTTTTAAGGATTATTCAAACTTGCTGTCTGTGATTTCACTTGGGCTGATGAGTATTTTTCTGTGTAGGTGGAGCTGCGTTCATACGTGAGTGAACCAGAGCTGGCAATGATAGGGGGTGACCTCAGTCACCCTTGCAGTGCTTTAATAAGCCCTGACAGTGGATACCAGACATTACCTACCCGTGGTAAGCCAGAGTTTATGGAATTGATCCCTAACAGTACTCTCTATAGGAGCTTTTCTCTTGTAGGGTTTGCTAGAGATGATCTTTATCACCAGATCACTGGTTTTTTAATTAACTATTCAGTGGAAGTTTAGAAATTTTGTGCATTTTAATGGTGCTGTTACAGACAATCAGCCTTTAGCAAAGCAGCTTTATATAGAAGGCTTAAAAAAAACCCCATAGCAAAACATGGAATTGGCTATTAGAATGTCTCTTATATTCAGAGTTATTTTTCCTCATAAGTTCTGGGCTATCTTTTGCAAAGTCCAAGTATTTTTAAAACACCTACATTGCCATTAAATGTAACTGATAAAGTGTATGAATATAGTGCTCCAGACATTATATCTGACTTGAAATCGATCCCCACTGTGCTATTGTCCTGCAGCTGTTTTGGAGATGAGGATAGAGATGATATATGGGCCAAAAGCAAATGATTTCTTAGTCATTTGCTTCTTACCTCTTCATTTCTGTGAATGTTAAGGTTTTATTTTCTTAATAGATGTAATTATTTGTGCAGTTTATCTACTCTTGTACAGCAGAGTTCAACCTATTCCTTCTTTTATATAAGTTTCTAAATGATTATAGATTTTTCTGACTTTCAGTCAGTAGTGACCTGAAGCACATTGTGTTTGGCTGAAAGGAAATTTCATGCCTCTTATGATTATCCAAATTGCAAAATGTTGGCTCAAATACTGACCAGGATGCCACAGAAACAGTATAATAAAATTAAAAAAACCGGACTGATACTTGTCTTATTTTGTCTGTCATTTGATTTTAAGGCATTCTCTTTTTCCTTATAAAGGTTTGTCTGGATCAACTTCCAGATTGCACCAGTCATCTACCATTTCATCATTTGCAACACTTCGAAGGGATAGGTCCAAGGTAAGTTTTAAATAAACTTCTGAAGGCAAATGTCTGAACTGCTTGAAATAGTTAGGCCCAGAGTACATGTTGTGTAGCAGGAAGTGGGATTGCAGTAGCCTGGGAGAGGAGCAAGAGCTGTGATCTAACAAAGTCTCCAATTCTTCTCTTTCTTAAATGAACTGGCAAACAGACAAACAACTTACTGCATTTCAAATAGATTTATAAAACAAGGTTTAGAGCCAAAAATCAGCACTACTAATAGGAAACACAGAGTTGAGAGAGTGTATACAAAGAAATGCAAAGTTAATAGAATAAAATTTAGTAATGAGATAGGAGAAGGAGTTCATTTTTTTTTTTTTTTTTTGTATACTTCTTATAAAGTATTAATTACAACATGCGTTTTGTGTGCCTTGTGACTTCTCCAGGAGAGACCAAAGAGTGCCTTGGAACGTTTATACTCTGGAGACCACCAAAGAGGCAAGATGAGTGCAGAGGAGCAGCTAGAAAGAATGAAGAGACATCAGAAGGCATTAGTGCGGGAGCGCAAGAGAACTCTTAGCCAAGGAGAAAGGCAGCCTGCTTCATCTCGCTCTTTCATCAGGCCCGTGTCTGCAGACGTAGGCTCAGTATGTTAGATATGCCTTAAAAGGACTAAACTAAAAAACCTTTGGATTTATTCTTCTTTTCTTTTCTTTTTCTTTTTTTTTTTTCCCCCGGCAAGCACTTTCACTTGGGCGCATGTGATGCTTCTAGTCCAATTAAATTCGTGTTCTGTGGTGTCAAATGAGTTCAGAGAGTGAGGAACAGATGATATTTTTTGATATTTTTTACTCATAGTTGTGGTAAATGTAGCAGGTTCAGCAGGTAAGTTGGTCAGAGGTTAGTGATGAATGGAGATGCCAGAGTATTTTGGGGTGATTTCAGAGCCATGTTTTTTTTTTTTCTCCTTGGAATTGTATTTAGAAAGTGACAGAAGCTTGTACAGTTTTAAAACTGCTTCATAATGGAATGGGCCTTTTAGAATGTTGTTTCTCACCATGGCTGTTTTTCCTTTTAATTCATAAATTAGCCTGCAAGATAGTCGGTGGTAATATCAGACCAAGGTGGTGTTTGTTTGTTCTTTTTAAAAAAGATGATAAATGGATAATCAGTTTTAAAATCTAATCATGCTGATTAGGAATTTGTGTGAGAGCTAATGTATTCTAATTGATACAAATTCTTTAAGTCTCAAAATGTAGAATATTCTACTAAGGCTCAAATTTAGGCTGCTAAAGAAAAGTATTTTTGTTGCTTGCTGAGAGTAAATGCTGTGCAGATGAGAAGTTTATAATGATACATTTTGGATACTAACCAAAGCAATTCTGATTGGTGAAGTTACCCAGTTGCTCACTTGGTGCTAAACCAGGATTGTACTGTAATTGCACTTATGCTGTGGTCTTTTAATTTATTTATTTATTTGGTCCACTAGAGCTTTAGAATGATCACATTGTTTTACCTAATTCATTGCACAAGATCTCTTGCTTTTAAATTTGTCACTCATCATACCTAATGCCTCTTTTTTTTTTTTTTTTTTTTTTTTTTTTTTTTGTTTGCTTGCTTTTAATTTGCAGAATTTTGTAGCTACTTTAAAATTTCTAACTGGACTACTCAATTTTTACCAGGCTTAATTGCATTTAGTACATGTGTGTCAATTGCTGGCATTGAAAAAAACCTTATAATCAGCTTTTCATTCCCACTCTTCTGTAGCACTAATTTGCAGCCAGTTATTTGTATTTACTTTCCTAGTAAATACAACTGCACTGCTTGGAGACATTCATCTGTTTTGTCTTCTGTTTTGCAATCACAAATTTTTAAAGACAGTGCATAATGTTTGGGAATTGTAGTGCTATAGTGCCACTGTTACTTTCTTACTTCAATTGGAAGAAATAAATCTGAGCTTCTCTTGTTTTCTGACTCACATAACATACACAAGTTGGATTGAAATGCTTTCATAATACTCGTTATTAACATTTGTGGCAAACACTTTATTTATAAATTTGGGTGCCATCTTGGTCTTTTTTCTTGCTGTAAAGAATTAAAATAGAGTTTTTCAGCCCTAGTGGTGTTTTGTAGAGGTCATCTCTTGTACCTATGGGGCTTTGATATGCAAAAGCATGTTTGATAGCACAATTACTTACAGCATTAAGTAATTATTATTACTTAATTATTTAGCAGCCACAATGGCAAGCAGTTAAATGTATAATTGAAGTGCTGCTCAGTGTGTAACATTTGCTTTAAACATACATTGTATGTGTAATTCTAAATTTTAATTGGTCAGCTCTCAAGTGTAGGATGACATTTGAAGTATTGATCACAGTACATGAATTCATTTGTTATATACAATGCCTTTTTAATGTAAAAGTTGCAACATCAAAGCCAATAAAAGAACTGCTTCATAAGAATGGTTTGATGTTTTTCTTACCTATTATATAGCAACAACTAGGAAATGATAGTGTGTATTTAAAATATACTATCTCAATCAGGCCTGGTTCGAATATGAGTAGAAGGATGAGTTTGGAGTACTCGTATGAGAAAAATCTTATTTTCTCTGTCAAATTCTGTAATGTATTAATTTTTGAGGTATAATTGCCTCTTACCTACTTGACTTTTTAATATACATGGAAGATACTTATCTTCTGAGTGAATACTGAGAGCTTGTGCATGAATAGGTTTCAATTAGATCTATCAAGGCAAGTGACATAATGAAGTCTAAGGACTTCATGTGGAGTTCATACTTCATCCAAAACAAGCCAAAGATTTGTACCAGAAATACTGGAGATCCTGTTGATTCCCTCAAAACCTTGAGGAGATAATTTTGTTGTTGTTGTTTTTGTCCCTTCTGCTTTTAATGTCTTGGTAAAGTTGCTCAGATCTGCTGGATGGAATGATGCTACAACTGAACCTAATTTTTTGAACAAAAAGTATTGGTAGTATCCTTTAGTGTGAGTTTATATGTAACTTTATTGTGTGTAGTTGTGTAGGGACTACTGTGCAGAGCTTTTGGGTACTCTACATTATGCAGCTTAGTTTAAATATGCAAAATTTAAATATCAATAAATATTAAGTAGTTCTGATTTATATTGCTAAATATTTACATTTTAAAGACTGTGTGGAAGACTTTTGCAGGTAGCTAGACTCTGCTTTTAGTAAAGTCTGAAGAGCTTAAAAGTCAGTTTAAAAAAAAATTTAAGACAAGTTAACGCTAATATGCGAAATATTATCAACTTGAAACAGTAGGTATTATTCTAGAAAAGATACATAAAGCTTTCAAGTTGTGATTCTCAACCAGCACTGTAAATAGCCTCCCTGTGCAGTGATTCAGAACCACACAGCACTGCCTCTTTACAATCCCAAGGACTACTCTGCCAGCCTGCAGGCTCACTGGCAGTGACACCTGTGATTCCAAAGGTGTGGCTGGTTCCATGTTCATCAGCAAATGTAGAATTGGGATTAATAAATATCTTAGAATCTAACACAAAATTAAACCATACTCTGAATTCCTCACAGCACAGCTAGAGATCAATACTCTCACCCTTATGTACCAAGAAATGCAGTTTTATTTTCTTTCTGTTGTCACCTCCGGGGTTTGCCCTGCTGATTCTTTCAGCAGCAGTAGTAATGTACATTGCTGTATGGTGAGTTTGGCAGTATGGTTGAATGCTGTTAATTGTTTTGTATCTATTACCAGTGGAAACGAGAGCAAGAATTTGATTTGCAGTTACTTGAGAGGGCAATTCGTGGAGAAGACAAGGATGAAAATGAATGGTTAAAAGTTCAGCCTGTAGCAGTGACAGAGACAGACCTGGAGCCTCAAGACTATGATTTAGATATCAGCAGAGAGGTAACCTTCACAATCTTTTGCCTCCTATTCTCTGTCCCAAAACATTAACCTTTCTGAGTTTTAGGCAGTGAATTCTCATATTTTCTATTGAAAGTTTGCTGGAAGTTTGAACTAAAAGGAGTCTTTTGAGTACTGAAAATTAATGACCTGGCACTTTTGTAAGGTTTGTGTTCATACTGTGTTTTAGTAGAAAGAAGAAATCGAAAAGTTGGCTCTGCTCTGTTAAATATATATCTCAGGATTCAAAGGGAAGAGTGATCAAGTTAGGGAAAGTTCTGTAAATTGGGGAAAAAAGATGAGAAGAAAACATAATGAGTATTTAAAAACAAGAAGGAGGAAAGAAGGACAAGTTAGTTCCTCAGAGCTACCTCACTACTTTCCATGTTGACTGGCAAATGATGATAGAGAAGAGGAAGCCCTGCTTTATTTGGGCTTGACCAGAAAATGTGTTTCTGTCAACCTTTGGGATGGTCGGTGTTCTGGGCACACGGGAGGTCTTTGCTCAGCTGCAATGAGGGAGGAAATGTCAGTCTGCAATGCGATTGAGCCATCTGGTGGGAAGGAGAGAGCACAGCAAGGGGAAAGGCTGCAGGGGTACCTTGTGCTGTGTTAAATGCCATGGGAGGTGGCACACCAGTACAACTCTTAATGGGAGTTAACTGGTAAACAGCTGTTCTCTTCTGAAAGCTGCTGGCAGAGTGTCATTTTACTGAGATATTTGTAAATGGTTTACTCTGTGAGTTGTTATCTGTTGAACTCTATGGATGGATTTATCTTTCAGTTAATCTTTGTATAATTTTTACAGAAAATACAGTGCTTCTGTCAACTTCAGAAACAGAAAATAACTTCTGTTCTTCTGCCTTTCCTTGTTGCACTCTGCTATTAATTTCCAGAAGGCCTTTGGGGCTATGGGAATCACTTTGTACTTCCTTTAAGCCTTGAATAGGAGACATTTTTGCTCACAGGCACTTCTGTCCTGCTTCAGAGTAACTGAAGTAGGTCTGAAGCTCTGAGTGTAATGCTTCTTTCTCAGTTTACCCAGTTTCAAATCATACATTTGTGTTGGAAAGGACCTTAAGGGTCATCTAATTCCAGCCCCCTGCCATGGGCAGGGACCCCTTCCACTGAACCAGAGCTCCAGCCAACCTGACCTTGTTGTCCTTTTCCATTTCATGGGGCCATTCTCTTCACCTGGCAGGCACTTCTGTGTTTGAGGGAATCTGTGGAATGGATTGGAATGATTAATGGGTTTGTTATTCTGATAGTGACAGGATGAGCTAATGTAGGTTAGATACAGTATGGAGATAGAGATACACATTAAAAAAAAAAAGTGTATATTTCTCTATATCTAGACCACCAGAGAGGAGTTGGATTCAAAAGTATGGATGGAAGTGTAATGGAAAAAATGAGGATTTTTCTGGAAGCATTGGCTTTGGGTTTCCTGAGAGGGAAGTCTAAAAACTTGAGGCTGTGATTTTAATATTGTTGAGTGTGCCAGTGTGTCCTCTTGGCATGAGATTTCCTGTGAATTACTCAGCCTAAGCACTGGGGTTAGGTCAGGACACTTTACATAATCCATTGAATTGGCATGAACCAAGGTCAGTGGTGAAAAAATTTAGGATTATTTTCATTGAAAACTTTAAATTTTGAAGACTCATTGCCTCATGAGTGCTTTAACAAAATTGCAATAATAATAAGAAAAAAATAGTTCTCCTTTACTTGATTTCTGTTTATTCACACATCCTCTTATTTTTGTTTTCAAGAGCAGTCTGTTATGTATGATAAGAATTGATTTTCAAAGTTTGTAAACTGTATTTTCATTGGGAGGAATGAAAAGTTCCCACAAAGTAATTTATCCTAATAAAAAATTGTTTGTTGCTTTTTTAATGCAGTAATATTAAAATTTTCAGTCTACAGAATTAATTTATGCAGTGTGTTGTTACTAGCACACACTGTAGTGTATTTCTGTTTGCCTTTTTTCCCCTTCTGCTGCTCTGATTATCCAGTCCCAAAAGAATGACACCTTAGGTTAAAACTTTTAGTAATATTTCCTTTCAGGTGTTGGAAGTTCTGGCTGGCATGACACAAATATCATGACATTGATATCTCAGGGTGTCCAGTCAATCTCAGAGTGGTTGCTTCTTCCTACTGTAAAAGTTTTAGGCAGTGTCCTGTTTTGGGCTGTGAGCCTGAAGAAAGGTTTTCTGTTGATTTTGACTTTTTCTGTAATCCCTTTAAATATTTGTTCAAGCTGTCTTCTGAAGTAAAGAGAATCAGAGGCAGCCCTGTTGAAAGGGCATCAGCTAGATATCCAGAGGCAGTGTTCAGCATCAGGTACATGTACTGACTGTGCAAATCCGTGCTTTATTCCTTTCACTCTGTTCTCCCATTGAGGGGGATTTATCTCAATTTCTTTCAAGTCTTTGTTATTGAAAACTCGATGCTTGCTCTCTTTCTGCAGTTGTCAAAACCTGAGAAGGTTGTGATTCCAGAGCGTTACGTTGAGCTGGAGCCAGAGGAGCCTCTCTCTACAGAAGAACTGGCGGCAAGGCAGCGTAAAGCAGAAAAGATCAAGAATATTCTTACTAAATCAAGGTTGGGTTTTAGGGTTTTTTTCCAGCTCTTACACAGGGACTCATGTTAAACACTGAGAACTAACATCATACCACAATCTGCATTTCTGTTACCTGAATGCAACTTGTAGCTTTGAGAAAATGCACTCAGAATTTGTGTGGCATACTCAGAGCTGCTTTTTAAAACAAGGTAGGAGACATACTGATGAATTCTGCATATGTCCGTTTTCTTGTTTAGAGAGTCCTAAAACAGTAGTAAGTCCTTACCAAACAACTCTCATCTGAGAGTGAGGAGGAAGGAAAGGCTAAAAGCTGGCTAAAAGCAGAAGAAAAGTCAGCATGAGAGCAAGTTTGTTGTGGCCAGAGAGCTGGACTTGTGAAACAACACTTCTGGCTACTTGTAGCTAACACAGTCAGCTGAAACATTCAATTTCCAGAATTTGATGTGTCAGGTACCTGCTCTCTCTTTGGAAGGGTTACAGCCTGAGGACCACCAGGTTTTTCCTTTTCCTCTGAGCACTAGCAAGGAATTTTACTAACAGCTTAAAATAAATAGCACATTTGTAGTGCTTTCATTGAAGCACATTAAGGATATTTCTAGAAAAGGACTTTCAGATGTTCTTAAGGGCTATGCAGAAGTTGTGGCTGAATGTGGGGTGGCTGTGTCATTTTTCCTTGTGTGCTGTAGACGTTTGCATACAACATCAACCCTGTTTTAAAGAGCCGCAATAAAATACGGAGCTTGACAGATGAGATCTGAAAACTGCTCTCTGAATCCAAGCTCCTTCTTATCTGCATGGTGGATTCTTTATGTTTGCAAATGTTAATGTTGTTTTTCACTTTCCCCCCAGTATGCACAATCTGCAGCCTACTGTTGCCCAGGACAAACACAACTCGATTGATTTAGATTCACAGCTGCAGGAGCAGGAGCGCATCATTACCATTTCATATGCTCTGGCTTCTGAAGCCTCTCAGAGGAGCAAGGAGGTAGCAGGTAATGCTTAGTTATTTACAAAATAACAGCTATTCCTTACCAGCATCTCAAGTTGTGTGGGGTTGTTGCTGAACTCCTGGCATGAGAGAAAGTTTTAGTAATTCAAATTTGAAATAGTGAAAAGTGTGTGTAGGTAACAAATGGAGAGGGGCTAATGATTTACACCGAGTATTTGGCCTCCAGTGGACAGGATAAAGGAGGCAAAATACAATGATCAATAAGTTAAGAACTTGGAAACTGACTCTAACTAATAATGCTAAAAAAAAATCAGCATTTTAATTCTCTATAATTACATTAAATCAAATATTTCTATGTTCATTTTTTGATAGTAAATGGATCTGTGACTTCAAAAAAAAATCAAGGAAAGAGGATTTAAAATATTTTTTTAAAGAGAAAAATACTCTGGTCCAGTGATGGAGATGAGGCTGGAATCATTTGCAGCTTGATTTGTGTGCAACAGGCTGAAAAAGAGCTTGTAAAAAGGGGATTGGCATGTCTGGTCACCAGGATGAGAGGTCAGAGCAAGACAGCTGTGCAGGAATTCTGCTCGATGCCTGGAAATTAATAGATCCTTTGCAATACGTTGCTAAAAGTGATAATTTCACTCTTGATTGCTTTATAGTTGAAATAAGTAAGAAATGTCAAGAGATTTGTATCACACAGTAATCCATGCAGCAGCGATTTCCCCCAGAGTCTGACTGGCCATTTATAACTGGCACCATTGGAGAATGGAAATAATGGAAACTTCAACTATGATGGAGAAAAAATATGCACATTTCTCATCCCAAGTTGTCACTTTAAACTTATGGCTCTTGCCACAGCAGCCCTTAAGACCTCCCCATTAAAGACAGATTATTCCAGTATCGGGATGCGTGACGTGCGTCTGCAGGAACAGCGTTGATTGAATGTGGCTGCACGCTCAGGGGTGCAGTGCCAGCTGAACCTGAGGGGAATGGCATTTTGAGGGGATGGAATACATTTCCAAGATAGGAATCTTGAGACTTCAGAGGCTTTCTGTGGGTAATTTAACTGAGTGGCAGGGAGAAAATGATTCGCTGAGGAGGCCAGACGTTATAAAGCTAAACAAAACAAACAGAAAAATGGAATTGTAAAATCATGGGAGCAGTTCAGGAATAACTTTGTAGCCCTTCAGGCCATGGGTCCTTCAGGTCCCAGCAGGGCTTTTCCACAGATGCTTTGGTCCCAGTTCTAGTGACCAGAACTTTGTAACAGGTACTCCAACCCTTTGGTTATGGAATGGGAATTTTTTTTCATGAGGTATGAGCCTGTGGAGCATTTTGCCACTTGAGTTCCAGCTTCTGCTTGGAAAAGGTCACACATCTGGGATCAGCCCAGAAGAACCTGAAATCTTTCTTCTGTGTCAGAGCAGAGTGCCTGCCCTACTCAAAGGTCTTCTTGGGGCCAATTAAGTCTCTTCTGGGTGTGCCAGAACTTGTAGCAACTCAAGAGTACTGAAATAGGTTTGAGTTTTTAAAATGTGTGGTGAATTTAGTATACATTTCATTACTCTAGGTTTTTTATTTATATATTTTAATTTTTTTTACGTTTAATTATCTCAAAAGTGTGATTTGTCAATTTTTTTTTAGATGTATGTAACCACAAAAATCTTCTTAATTCTTTTGTTTCCTCAAAAAAGGAATTAAAGTGTGTATTGGCACTGAAATGTTTAAATGCTGCTTCAGAAAATTTGCAGTCAGTAGTGAGATAAGTTTTAGTTTCATTTTCTTTGTGAAGCATAGCAGCTGCCTCTTTTGTCTTTCAGACACTAAAAGAAGTTCTAACACAGTAGGCAAAGACTAAGGTTTTTAAGGAATTCCAAGCTTTTATATTTGTGCACAGCTTTTGTTGCCACACTTGTACCTCAAAAACTGTCTTCTTGAAGCATGTCTTGCTTTGATTTTGGTTATTTCTTACTCCTTTAAAAGTCAACACCTTCCCTGATATTCTTAAAAAAAAAAACAACCAAACAAACCAACAAACCAAAGTGGTTTGGTTTTAATAGAAAATCTACAAACCAGAAGAGAGTTCAGTTTTTTTAGTTATGGCCTATTTTCTGATGAGCTAAGGTGATTACAAAGGAAAGCACTGTACACTTTGCACAGCTGATTTTACATTCTCAGTTAGTCTCTTGTTACAGATCCCTTCACATTCTTATTTTTGGGGTTTGATTTTTGAAGTATGGGTTATTGTTTGCTCCTTGGTGATGAAGAAGACCACATCTAAAAATCCCCATCTAATTATGTGGATCGTTTTACAAAGATTTGTTTATGAAAAAGACTGTGAAGCTTAACTTTGCCCATTTTTCAGGGGTGAGCAGTTATGTTAGGATATTATGCTAATATAAATCTTCTAAGATAAATTGTACATTTATCTAATCTTAGCATTTTAGAATTTCCTCTGTTCCTAATAAGAAATCAACCTTTAGAGTGGAAATCATGCCAAGAGCCTGGAAGATTAAAGTCAAATACAAGAGTATTAAGAAGTTGTTTCCTATGTTGTGTGCTTTGGCCCTCCAAAACATTAAAACAGAATTTTAGATCAAGTTCAATTCAATTTTAGGATTGTCTTCCAATACTATACCATTATTCAGGTTTATAAGCAAGAATAGTTTTAAGCATTGTATTCTTTATCCTGTGTTTTCAAGCTGAGATATGAAAATGTGTTTACTGTATCATGTACTGCATTATGCAAAATGTTTTATGTATATGTAATTTTGTAAACATTATTTTTCTATATATTATTTTGGTTTCTGCTCACTGGCATATAACAAAGGAAATGTTGAAAACCTGCACAGCCTCAGTGAAGTCTGAAAATTGAATTAGCAAATATAGGTGCTGGTCCAGAGCTTCAAAAGCTTTAAGCCGAGGAGAGTATGTCAGTGTTGTGTGCCTTCATAATGTTCCTGTGAAATTTCATCTTAAGATTGGTTGTCCATACTCTCATGCAAGCAGGAATCTTTATTTGTTTGATTTATGCAAGGAGTAGAAAAAAGCAGCAGGTAGAAATGTTGTTTACCTTGTGTTCCATGTGACTGCAATGGTGCAGCACTGCATTCATTGCTCATCAGGCAGT
Source organism: Serinus canaria (assembly GCF_022539315.1). Classification (NCBI taxonomy): domain Eukaryota; kingdom Metazoa; phylum Chordata; class Aves; order Passeriformes; family Fringillidae; genus Serinus; species Serinus canaria. The sequence continues at coordinate 13,213,742 of NC_066319.1, read as the reverse complement.
AGAAAATTAAGGTGACTCCGTTTATGATGGGAATGTTTGATTGTGCAGCCTAATTCCTGTGTGTGATCCCTTCTAGCTCAGCAGTTGACCTACCCACCCAAAGCACCCTCACCTGTACCACAGCCACCTCACTCCCCCTTAAGCAATGGATTTCACTACACATTTGTTTAAACACCTTCCAAGTAAGAACTAACTGCTCTCGGCATGTCTGATCTGCCATCGTGCCTGTGCTGTGGCTTGCTAAATTTTAACTCCTTTACTAAACCAAGAATCCCTCTGAATGAAAGCATGCAGCTCCTTTTCCAGGAACCTTTTATTCTTGTAAATATTGCTTCTGTTGAGCTAACACGTGGGCTGCTCAAGTCTTCAGTTAAGTGCTGTTGCTGTGCAGGTGAGGTGCTTCCTCAGTCCCTCTGTGGTGAAGGGAGGAGATGTCTGTGCTCTGGGTAACAGGGGGCCAGGTTTTCAGCAGCCTTCTGTGCTCTGGTGGCTGCTCAGGGCATGCAGAGAGAGAATCCAAAGTTCACCCTTGCACAAGCAGGGGCTTCCTTTGTGGGCTGGTATCCTACACATGAGCTGGCATCAGAGTCTTAGCCGAGGTGAGCTGAAAATTTGGCCCTTTGTAACTAATCCTGCAATGTTGTGTTTGACTTCAATCGTGCCTTTTATTGGATCATGTTAACAAAAGATGGAGTTTGTCTCTGGTTAGGTTATTTTGCCACTTCAAGTATTAAAATTGTGATAATTTTGTTGCCCATACAAAGAAACATCTGCATTTTTATCCCTTCTCTATAGGATTTGCAGAGATTCCCCTGTTTGAAATTGGAAGTAGGAAAAGGTGTAAATATTGTATGCAACTGCTGAGTGTGCCCCTAGTTAAGACATACCCATATTTTCCTTTTATATTTTTCTTATCTTTCTGATTTTTTTGGGCTCAATTTTATGGCCTGAAACTGAACAAGAAGATAAAGCAGAGATAAAGTAGTAAAGAGGGTTGCTTGAGTAACTCAAATAATTGTACAGTGCCAGGGACTCAAGCAGGGGGCTGGGGCTGACCTTCAGAGGTCCCTTCCTACCCCAACCATTCTGTGATTGCAGACTGACTTAAAAACATGTCTAGCACACATCTGTACAAGTATATACACATAGACACACAGTTACAGATGTATATTTATATAAAGTTGTGTTTTCTTCAGAAAAAGAAAGTAACTGTGATGTGCTGGGGACACAGGAGCTTGAGCATCAGTGGCATCATGAGACAATTAACGTGCCTGTATCAATTGTTCCTTCTGTCAAACTGCAAAAGGCTTAAAAAAAAAATAAAGTTCCCAGCAATTTCTTACTGCTGGGCATTGGCTGACTGCCTTCAATATTTAACCATGTTCTGTTTTCCCTCACACCAGCCAAAGCAGTAAGTGAGCACTGACGTGAGACTGGAGGCAAATCCCGCTCTGTGACACCGCGTGGAGGACAGAGGAGATCCTTTCCCAGGTTTCTGTGGATGCACTCCTTGGCTGGTGACACCTTCTTCTGGAAAGACATTCAGAGAATGATAGGGGGATTTTCTACGACAATGAAGAGGACTGCAGATCATTTTTTATTTGACTTCAGTTTAGTTCACATGTTTTTATACGAATAAATGGCACTTTTAATAGACTCTGTAAAATACTGACCATGTATTTTTAGAATGGTGTATTTTAGGGTTTTTTTTTAATCAAGGGCTGAATTCATTTTAAAAGACACTTCTTGCTTAGATACTAAAAGATGCTGTTACTTCCCCCTCAGGCTCAGATGCACATGGTAAAGTTTTGTGAGAAAAACCCTGCAAATTTGAACAAACCTAGAAGCACATTGATAGGGTATGGATAGGGCTAACACAGGTGACAGGTTTGGTGAAAGGGTGTTTCAGATTGAATATTTTTGTAGAGTTAATCACCCACCCTTTTGCCCATGAAATAATCCATTGCAAGAACTGTTAGCTTGAATTTCTAAATATTAGTAACCACTGTATAGCTGAAATTTCCCAAGAAAGCCATAACAAAAGCCAGTTTTAACTCCCCTTTTTTATGATCCCAGATGATTAACTTAGTGGTATCAATCCACAGTTTGTTAGGTTGCCCTTGAAAGTAGTGCTGCCCCCTCTATAACAAACAGCTAACAAATTTTTATTTTTTTTTTGGAAGCTGAGATGTGAAAGAAGATGATTTTTAATTAAAATATGTGAAGTAAGCAATAAACAATTACAATGTGTCATTTGGCTAGTAAATATGTATTTTTCTTCTGATATTTTTTCAATAGACATTACAGTATGATGTACTGACTAGTGTTTATCCTAGAAACAGCAAAGCTAATGGAATGTGGCACCTGCTGATTTCCTGTGTATGTTCACCTGGTGCTTATCTTTGCCAAACTTTGAAATTCTGTGCTGTACTTATGCATAGGGCAAAGGGTGAGCTGGTTAAAATAAGGAGAAAATAAGATTAAATGTATTGCTGCAGCTATACTTAAAAAAACCCTGTGTATGCATTGAATGCAAGACATGCAAAAACTTCCCAATGTTATGTAATTAGTAGCTGAGTTCAGCTCTGGATGAGAAATAACTGAGAAATACTTCTGCAGTATTTTGTGAAACCACTAACTTGTCTATTCCCTGTATTCAAGTAGCTAAAAACCCCTTGGAATTGACCTTTGTGTTTCAGACTTTAAGACAAATCATCATATATTAACACTATACTCAGAAATATTCTTAAAAGTATATATTTAGCTAATGCAATCTATTTTACCTCAATACTGCCAGTATCAACTTCAAAACCTTTTGCCAAAATAATGATTTATTTTTGCCTTTATAAAAGAGTTTTGAAAGCATAAATGACTATTTTGCAAGAAAACATTAATTTAAATAAAATGTAACCGTTTGGAAAATGGTATATGTACAGATTAAAATATTAACATAACTGCCTCCTATTGCCTCTGTCTTGTCTGCTCTCTTATCAGTGTCCAGCTATTTGGAAATCTGGAGTCATTTGTGCTTTTATCACATTTTGCTCTTCTTTGGTTCAACTCCCATCCAAGTTCCCCAGTTTTGCACTTATTTTACTGGGATTTGAATCAGTCTCTCTCCACACCAATTCTACATTTTGTTGTTGATTATTATTGTTAGTTGATTTTTTGTTTTGTTTTTAGAAATGTTTTCTAAGCAATTGATGAAATCTGCCTTTATTGAATAGCAAGAGTGGGGTGTTGGCTGAGGGGAAGGTGGTGGGCACTGGCAAAGCTGCAGCTCACTGGCAGCATTTGACTTTCCAGCAATTCCCTCAAAAGACACCCAGGTTGATGGAGAGCACTGGACATGTTGAATTCTTTTGAAAAAAAAACCAATTAAAAGTGTTTCTATGGCTTAGTGATGGCTGCACAAACTCGAGGGTGAGTGTTTGAGGCTGTGAGTCCTTGGCAGAAATTGGGAGCTGAGCTGCTTTAGGATGTGCTCATCCTTTTTTTGTGGGACACAGCAAGGCAGTGAAGGGAAAGGAGCACAGGCAGTGCTGCTCTGCAGGATGGGACAGATGCTCATTCTCTTTTCTTTGATCACACACACAAAATCTGCTCATTCAAGCTTGTGTGGAAGAGAAGGATTTTGCCCTGAACAGTTTCATCATTAACATTTTCAACAGAACCAGTCTTGACTGAAAGATTTTGGTCATGTCCCTAGTTAATCCCATATTTGGGAAAAAATAAGGTAATTTTTCTTCCAAACCTTTTTGCTGAATATGTGAAATGCTGTTCTTAATGACCATCTTTTGTAAGGATAGGTGTAGTTTTTAAGTAGGAATAACCAGTTTTCCTATGCATAGAGTGTTTAGTTTGGCTCAATTTCCTTTTTCAGTTCTGTTCCTTTTAATCTACATGCTCTTTTCAGGGTGTTACAAGCTACTTTCTGATACTAAAACTACAAAAAAATTATGTGAACTTGCAGATCAATATAATTTTGGTCAGAAAGTGGACTTTTTTCCTCCCTCTTCACTGTTCAACAGGCAGTGTTTGGGACTAATTGAACTCACTCATTAGAAAACAGTGTCAGTTCTTTTGATTGTGCTGGTTTTTAATTAGTGTTTTGTAATGTTATACCAAGCAAAAATTTTGGAGGCTGAATTCTCTTCCCATATACAGCTGTCTCCAGTTTCTTCAGCCAAAGTTACTAAACATTTACTGCCCAGCTGCATTTATAAAAGTACAGCCTGATAGCTGTAAATGACACCTCTTTCACCTTCCTGGACTTGCACAGCAGCCCCCAGCCCTGTTTTTCACTATTATTTTTAAGTTTGTGGGATTGCTGGGCTGCAAGGAATCCTGCTGAGCTGTAGGACTGTTTGTATTTGTGCATCTGTATTGTGCTGTTTGTTTTAAAGGACTGGGCAGGTGGGCAGTACTTTGAGCCATCCAGGCTGTTTTGGAACACTTGGGAAGAAAAAAAACCACATCACTAACAAGAACAAACCCACCAGAAGTAGATACAAAGGTTTTTCAGGAAACTGCTGAGAGATTCTCTTCTGGAGAGTATCTTAGGTGTGGAAAGAAAAGCTACTGAAGGATGCTACTAAACTTGTGTGCTGCTGTTTCAAAAAGCTCTTCAAGCCCATCAGGGTGGTCTTGGGTATCCCACAGCCTTGGGAGGGAGGGGTTGGTGTTCTGAGAAGGCAGAGCACTCCCAACCCATTCTGGTACTTCACAGCATTATTTTTTCCCCTGTACCATTTACTCCTCTGACTTCCAGATCCTTAAATATAAATATAAATAAATAAATAAATAAATATATGTTTTTTATATCAGCATCTGTTCCCCTCTAGGAAACTACTTATTTCCCAAGTGTCTTAGCAATTAACTTCTGGATGTTCTATGAAGGAAAGACCAGATTTACCTAGTGTGAAGACTTAGAAGATGCAGAAGGCAGGATGTGATGTTACCCCTCTGATTTATGCCTGTCTGTGGGTATTTTTAAGTGTTTGCTTGTGCTGTGTGTAGTGTGCCAGTGTACTGCATGGTTGTAAAAAGAACAAAGCCATGCACAAGAAAAACATGAAAAAATTGCTGTATTTTCCACACCTGGTAAAGATCCCCATTGGTTATTTGGCTGTATTCAAAAGGCTAAGATTTTTATTGCTCTACTAGCAAAAGCAACCTTTCTTCATAGTAGAGCAGTACAAAGAAAGAGCACAAAAAATCCCCACATCACAGTGCCTGAAATTCTGTTTGAACAACTGTATTGATTGGGTCTGACCCCTTTACATTTTTTTTTCCCCATTATTTGAAAAGGTGCATCTAACTGCAGCTGAATTGAACCAACTGCAATGAACTTTCCATGAAAACTTCTTGAGATATTTCTTTAGTTCAAAGCTCTGGAATTTTAAAGAGCATTTTTAATACAAGTCTGTTGAGGTATCCTGTGCAACAACCACACTTGGAATGCTAAACTACAGGTAAATGTAAGAAGGAGGTAAGATTATAAAAGCTGCTGTGAAATTGCTGGGAGATGGTGGAATAACTTCAAATGCTAATTATAAAGTAAATAAAACCAGAAAGTATTGAATATGTGTAAAAAGTGAGTGCATATAGAAAGTATATGCACATTTGAGCACTGTTGACTTGTTATTTACATGCCAGTGCTCCTGGTTGCCTTACAGGGAGTGGAAAACAGCCTCCAAAGAAAACAGAATTAGCATTTTTGGAGCAGCTGTTGGTCAAATTGTGTTACCACATGTAAACCTGAAGGACAGTCATGTTTTCTTGAATCCTCTTACCAAGAGCAGTAGCATAAGGAAGCACTAAAAGAAGGAAGAGATTAAGTAATTAAAGGTGAATAGTGAGATTGTAGGAAATCATGGTAGAGATGTATCTGCAAGCAAAGTGTAAATAAGAGGCTGAAGGTGAGGGTGGAGAGCAGCCTGGTGGTGGGAAATGAGAGGTAGTAAGAAGATGCAAAGAGCTCAAATACTTGGACGTGGACAGCATCAAAATGCTTCAATGAAAGGACTTGGCCTAAGTTGTAGTGGAGAAGGTAAGAAGGAATAGCTGGGAAATGAGAATGTTTTATGTCCCACTACAAAAAATACCTTGTGAAAGAGTTAAACAAGGGAGTGGGATATTGATGGTAGTAGTGGATGAAGGAGAATCAGTGATGACTTCAGGGTAGTGTTTTGGTAGCAGGACAATTGTCTTTTCTAATGCCAGTTGCTGCCCTTTTTTTCCTAGACAGCATTTAAAGTTCTTTTCAGTCTTGCCTTTTAATTTTTCTCCACTGGATCCTCATATGGCCACCATAAATGGTACTGGGTTTGGATAGATCATAGCACAAACCGTAAGTGTGAGCTCCTTCTGCACCTGCACATCAAAAGTAACTCAAATGGGTCAAATTACCAAGCACTGTGTTTCTTTAATGCTGTGCAAAAACTAAGGAAACTCACCTTCCATCATGATGCTGTACACCTCTTGCACTAAGATATTTTTCTCAGGAAAAGTGCAGAGGTGACAGGCTTAAAAGCAAACAAAACCAACTTTTTCTCTGTCCCTTCAGTTGCGGGTACCTTGACACATGGTCCCTTCTCTTAATCCCCTGACAGCTTCCAAGAGACTGATGCAAAGAGCCGTGCCAGGCTTTGATTATGAGATATTGCACTGCCACTTATTCTCTTTGTCTCCTGCAGTTTACAGAGGCAGCTTCAGTGCATAATTTAATCCCTGTACTGGGGACTGTAGCAAATCCACGGAGATTTCTACCAAGCGTCCTCTCTGGCATCAGAACAACATGTGCACATCGTCTTTGATGTGAATTCCCCAACCAGAGCCTTAGAGGGACCTATGGCTTTGAAGCTGGCCTATAAATTGTGCTTTCAGGAATCAAGTTGTCAGCCTCCTCTTCAGGAAGAAAGGGAGAGTAAACTGCAAAGCAGTTGCAAGAAACTACAGGGCAACTTACAGATCTGGTTTCCTTGGCCTCGGAGAATTCCTGTAGGATGCTGAGAATCCCTTTTTACCTGGCTTAGAAGCACTCTCTGTGGTGACTGCCAGACCCATGGGCACTGGGGCTGTGATGGAGCTCACCTGGAGGGGTTCCTGGTTCCAGGGCAAATGGAAGGGGAACAGGCACACCAGTGCATTTGACCTCATTCAGGTGTTTTCAGTTTTCCAAAGCCAAGTGCTGAGAATGCACCTGTGTTGCTCTTTGTGTAAGCAAATTTTCAGTGTGGTTTAGAAACAGATGAAAACTTAGCAGATGTGATGGTTGTTCTGTGACAAACTTCTGTGGCCTAACTTCACTCCTTCCCTGAGGTGTAGGAGAACAGGCAGACTCCTGCCTTTCTATTGAGATGGAAATCACTTGGTCTTTGAGTTGAGGAATTTCAGTGGACAAGTCTTGTTTTAATAGACAAATGCACTTGCCCTTCTTGTTTGTCAGTGTCTGCTTATGATGTGTTCTGTTGTCATCTCTGGCAGCTCCTTCCATACCAACTTGAAAAAGCTAAGGGCTGCCTGGAGTCAACCGAGACACAGACTTGGGTTTTTCCAGTGTTCCCTGTCTCCAATGAGCTGAAACCATCCTGCTCCTATCCATGCTACTACTGCTGATACTGTTGTAGCAAATGTTGCTAAAACTGACTCCAGAATTGCACTCAATTTGTGCATTCACTGCACAAACTGAGCTAAATCAGCCTTTCATGGTATATAGGGAGAAGCTTATGCTGCTTCATCGATCAGTCTGCAAGTTCTTAGAATGTTTATAAATGCTAGGCAGAAACAGACAAGACTGTATAGAATAACTCTTCCTATTTTGAGCAGGTGAGTCTTAGGTCAGCATCACAGATGTTACCCCAAATCTCATCAGATGTTCGTATTTGGTGTTTGACTTTTGGGGGATGGAAACTCTGCTGATTTTTTCTTTTTTTCCCCCGTCAGAGCTGTATCTAGAATAGTTTAATTTCAGTTTATTATTTTATCTTTGTGTGTTCTATTTAATTAAAACTGAAACTGATGGCCTAATGAAGGAGGCAAGAGGCTGAGTGGAAGAGCCCCTCATTTTGTCTGTCAGTAGAGAGCTGTGCAGGACTGGCCTGGATCTGCTTTTCCTGGGTCTTTCCAGATCCCACCATGAATCTCTGCATGGCTGCATGCTGGTGGAAGAGCTCAGAGAGCAGCTCGGCTGGGACAGAGAAGGCAGAGAGGTGAGTGGCAGCCACAGCTAAAGGATTTCAACAGTGAAATGCTGGTTCGAGTTCAGCTTGAGTGTCTAACCAGGAAAACTTGGAATGGGTCTATTAGGAAAGTGATCAGCTGATCTCTTAGGGAGGTATCTCACTCTATTTCCTAGAGACAGAGCAGCTTTCCTAAGTCATGGTGAGGTTTTCTCTCTTCACAATGCACAAGCTACTTAAATTCTTCCCCTATGTATTAGAAGTTTGCAGTATTGGGAAAACAGAAAAATCTTTGCAAATCAAGTACAAATGACTGTTGGTGGCTGCTGGAACCTGGTTCTTGAAATGGAATGAGTGGAAGAGCTTGTATAAAATGCAGATGTAGTAAAACACAGTAATCAAAATCTACACTCAGTTTCTATTTACAATATTACTTTTATTTTTTCCATACTTATTCCAAGTCCTCCCCCAATAGCTGATGCTGCAATGTTTACATTCAACTAGGCACTGATAGTACAAACTGCTGCTTTCCTTCAGCCAACTGGCTTGGAAATGTTGTCTGCACATCAGGAATTGTACACAGAAACAGAGTCCCCAGGAGCACCCCGAGTGTCCCCTAGAACACTGCTGTGGAGGTACCAGAGGTACAGGGCAGATGTCCTGTTCTCCCAGCCAGGAGAGGCAGGTGATCTGTCTGATGTACTAAGAGGAAAAAAGGTCTAAAAAGCTCTGATATTTTATTCATTACATGAATGCACTGACTTTGCAGAGGAATGGATGTGTTTAATTCTTGCTGGGAGGAGTTGCTGAACTCCTGGCTTTCTAGGCATATCAGCTTGACAGGTACAGCCTTGTGCTAATTGACTCAGACCTCCAAGTGATGCATGTGCAGGGAGAAAAGGAAGAAGGGCTTGCATACTTTACTCTTTATTCTATATTTTAAAAAAGCTAAAATGATTTGTATATCCTTTTCATTATCAAAGTATACTTTCTCTTTCAAAGTAAACTGGTTTATCTGGGTGGTGTTATTTTTAATAACAGCTCAGGGCTCTAGCCAGGAACCAGTAATTCAAAAAATCACTATTTTCTACTGAAAGGTAGAAACAACTACAGCTCCTCCTCCTCATTAAAAAGCCAAAGAAGCAATTAGAGCCTCCTGCTGTATTACTCTTTTCTAAAACATATTCTCTATGCAACTGCTCTAGGACTTCAGATGATCAATGCTGTCACAAAAGTGAGCAATTTCTCCTCAGGCCTGCCAACACTAGCATCTATAGACAAAATCATTGTTTAAAGCTCTAGTACATCACAGAATAATGCTGATATTGGTATTTTACAACTAATGCAACATCACGTAATTCACATGTAATCTTAATAGTCAAAAATTCAAGACTGGGGCACTAACTGAATAAACCACTAACATGAAGCTTCCTTATCTGGCATGGAATAAGGGAAGGGATAGTTCAGATAACATTGTAAAGATTGGGCAGGAACAAAACAAATTTATTTCTCCATCCAGGATTTTATACACTTTACAAAAAGCAGTAATATCACTGCGCCCATAAAAATGTTATCCATGGCAACAGAAAGCAAATACTACTTTTTGTCATCTAACAGGGTCTTTTTAAAATCAAAATACAAAGATCTGTGCTGTAGCAGTCCTCCACTTTGCACTGTAACAATAAGGCTTACTGTACTTTAAATACAAAGCTGTTACATCTGCAGTTATGAACCACTGGCTTTCACAAACATCATTTTATAATTGCTTTTTGATTCTTTTTTGTTTTCTGGAACCTCAGCTTCCTCATGTTTTTCAGTAGCTTGTAGCTCCTCTGCAGACTCCTCTTGCTCTGAATCAGAGCCACTTTCAGAATCATCTGAACTCTCATCAGAGGAGTGTCCAGCTGCCTCCTCTTCTTGTTCATCTTCCTGAAACTGTAAGTTCAGATTATAGAGAGATAAAATATTATTTCCTGGCAACTCCACTGCAGCCTTTAAAATTTCCCTGTGAGATTATTTCACTTAATGGCTTCTTTCATTTTGGCACTAAAATGGGTCTTGTTGCTAAACAGAGGCCCATAAGACACAAACTACTAGACAGAAAGCAACTCCCTGAAGTGGTTAATCATGCCAGCTGTGACATGAATTCATCAGCCACTGGTTTATTTAGTTACAGCAGAAATCCTAGACACCATTCAGTGTGTCTGAAGTTCTAGATCACATCAGTTCAGTAATTCCAGTATTGACACTGGAATATTTGTCACAGAGTGACACCATGGAACTAAAGCTAGGCCATCCAGAATTCACATTTGTGACTGATCTATGAAAGGACACTTAGCGAACTGCAGCATGAGGAATGCTGAAGCAATCCAATGATACTGCTAACAACAATGCAGATGGTTATCCTCCCTACTTATGTATTCCTCAGCAACACCTTGATTTAATATATAAAAACTGTCACTCTGTGCCCTAATCAGACTGCTCTGGAGCAGAAGTCTTCACTTCTCAGAACAACGAGAAGCATCAGTCATTTCTGAGCACCTAAATGACCACCCCAGTGTACACAAACAGCAGCCAAGTGGCTGCAATAAGTGTTTGTTCTTTAACCCAAACCATGGAAGTCTGCATGGATTTTTAAACCCCGTACCACCTTGTCTCAGTGAAGTGAAAGCCAAATCACTCAGAAATGAACTCAGTACCTCGCTGAAGCCGAGCCCGCAGTGGCGCCGGTTCCGCCCCGACATGGTGCTGTCCATGCTCTGCTGGTACTGAGACTCCAACTCCTCGTTCATTTTCTTGTCTTCTTCCCCTGCATTGTCCAGGGTACTTTGGTTATGGTTATTCAAATTAACAAAGACACCAAATTACAGGAAGTCACATTTTCAAAGGCAAGAAGTTTAAATGCAACCATTCTAAACTAGGATCCAGTGTTACTGCATACAAACCATCAGACTTTAAAGCAACAGTACCAAGGTGCAAGCAGGACGGCTTTGATACAAAGAGGACTGGGAAGTTCCTGAGACCTGATGCATTCCACAGTTGCACTATGCAGTGTTATGTTCTACAGAACAAGGTAAATGTAATCAGTGTGAGTTCTCTGTGCTTCCAGCCAATACTGCAACATGCCCCAGCAAGGAGAAACTTTGTGACCTTCACTACATAACACGGGATTACTGTGATGAAATCATCCCTCAGATATAGCATCATGCCTTGGGACAATAGCACCACTCTTGTTTATGGAGCTGTATCTGAAACTGTTTCATGCATTCCAAATTACAAGGAGCAGTTACTACAGCTCTGTATTTTTCCATCCTTAGCAATTAGCAGAAAAACTAATTTTCATGAGCTACTTCTATAGTCCCTTTATTTACTTGAGTGAGTGGTCTAAAATACTTAAGGTTCCTATGTACCTGGAAAAGGTAGGAATCTCTAATTCTCTCCAGGAGGCCTACAACACTAGCTTTTAATTTGTATCTCTGTGAAGCTGAAAGGTTCTATTGCAAATCCACATTTCTTCATTTGGAAATTAGAGCTGTATGTTGGACAAAGAAGTGTTAAAACCCCCAGCATTTTAACTTCTTGCTATTAACAAATGAGTGCTGATTCTGTATGACTTCAAGGAGAAGCATCACTTCCTTTCTAGACACTCAGGTATGAAGGAGTGATTCTCAGTCTCTGTAAGCTAAGAGCAGCAGCACCTGGAACCAATCCTCAGGCTTATTTTGGGCCATGGATAATTTTTCATCACGTGAAAAATGATCAGTGGAGCGCATCAGGGAAAGTTTTCTGGAATATGAAGGAACGTTTTCTGGAGGGCTGACAGCTGCTATTCCACAAGGCTTTATCAAGGCTTCTCTCAGGCAGTGCAGTCCAACCCAGCTTGGTGCCATGTACTTTGACTTCCCAAGCATGATAAGGGGTTACCATGGTCCTACAAGACATCCAATTATTGCTGACTGCCTTGATCTGGCAGATGACCTTGCAGCTATTACCTCATAGTTTTTCAGCTTTCTCCTCATTGCTTTAGGGCAGAGATCTTTCTATTCAATAGGTAACCAGGTCAGGGACAAATCAACCCCTGTTCTTTTCTGTGTACATAGTTTGGCTATCCTGGCACATACTAGACTTTAAAAAGCAAGTGAGTGTGGTCACAGAAACCATTTGTCAGTAATCTAAAAGAAGTAAAGAACTTCTACAACTCCACAGCCTGACCCAGCTTTAGCTGCAGCCATGAATCCTGAAATCCCTCCCTGCCATTATCTACCAAGCTCAGAGCACTGGAATGTTCCTAAATAAGGGTTAGATTTCCAACTTTGTATCAGCTCTTGGATAAACTGACCTGTCCTGAAGTGAGAGGTTGATCTGTGGTCTCCGATAACAAGGCGGCCAGTATGTTCTTTCTAAAAGAAAAGGCAGTTTGTTTTGGAGCTTTAGGGTGCACTGACAGCTCTGCCAACATCCTGGACATCTTGAATGGAAAAGATATGCTGTCAAACCCTGCCACCCAACTGCAGGACTGGAAGCTTTCCTAGCTAACAGCTGCTGCCTCTAGGTAAGCTGGTATCCTTTTTCTTTTGCTGAATTTTCTGAAAAATAAACCCCAGCAGCTACACACTCTGCCCTCGCCAGACCCCAGAGATGCTTCTATTTCACTCTGTTTCTTGCCACTGATACAAAAATTATACTACATGATGCTAGACAGATGTGTTTTCAGGTTCTGATCATTTACCCTTTCTCTGACACTCTGCAACAGTTCAGGCCGTGCATCTTACGACAATCCCACTTTCAGACTGGTCACAGTGTCAGGTAAGCCCTTCACAGTGATGATTAATTTATTGGCTCAGTAGTTGCTCATTAGCAAATGTGTCCCAATAGGCAAGAACTGGCATTACACAGCAAGCAGCATTAAGCACCCAAGCAGACATTCAGATTAGTGGTACTGGGGTGCTTTAATGGGGCACTATCCCTATCCACTACCAAGTATTAACTTTCACCTCTTTAAAACAGTTAGCTATTTTAGCTTACAAAATTACTGTATTCAAGCAAAATAAGCTACTACAGGTAAAAATGACTGAAAGTAAGTAAAAGTGCAATACTAAACCACCATTTTATACATGAAAAAATCATTATTACATTTAACCAGTTTTGCAGCATTTTTTGCAGCGTGATAGAAATCGAGTTTTAGCGTATTTTTTCTTTAAAAATATTCCCTAGACTTTAGTGGTTTAGTCCTTAAGCTACCACTCTTAAAAAAGCTTTTGCAGTGACAGAGAAATTTACAGACCTAGTAGGTAGCTTTGTTAATTTCTAACAAGGCCTGTCTCTCGGAAGCGTCAACAAGTAATTTTACGAGCCGGTCTGAAAGCATTTAAGGCGTGGGGTGGGGAGGCAGGACTCGACAACTTCCGAGCGCGGTTTGTGTAACACGGCTGCTGACACAACAGCGGTGAAACCCAAATCCTCCTAGAGGAGAGCCCCAAAGCCCGGCAGCTCTGTGGTGTTGTCGCTTGGCTCAGATCGCCCCGCAGCACCCCGGTCGCCGTGCCCGCCCCCGTGGGGGCGATGGGCAGCGGGGCGGCCTCACCTTCGCGGCGCCCATCAGCCGCAGGAACTTCTGCTTCCGCTCCTCGTTGCCCAGGTCCGCCGCCTCCCAGCTGCTGGAGCCCTGCGGGAGCATAAGCTCACTGCGCCCGCCCGCCCCGAGCGGCCCCTCCGCCCCGCCGCAGCCCGCCCGGGAGGCCGCGGCCTGCCCGCGTCCCGCCGGGGGCTCCACCGCCGAGCCGCGGCCCTGCCGCCGCCCCCCGCGCCACCAACCCCCTCCCGCCGCGCCGCCGCCCCGCGCCCGGTTACATCGGGGGAGGCCGCTCGCTTGAGGCCGTGCTGGCTCTGGGACTCCCTGGCGGAGCTCATGGCCGGGCTGGGTGACCGGGCCGCGCTGCCGCCTTCCTGCCGGAGCCGCTCCCGCGGAGGCGGGCGCGGGGCGCGCCGGGACCGGTAGTTCCGGGCGGGCGGCGGCGGCGCGGCGCGGGCGGGCAAGGGCTGCGTGTCCCAGAGGCCTCCGCGGCCGTGACGGCCGGGCCGGGCCCCGCCTCGGGGCGGGCGGCGGCGCTGCCGGGAGACGGGTGCCGGACCTTCCCGGCACTTTCCGGCGTTCGGCAGCGGGGATGGCGGTGTGGGAACCCTGCCCGCTGCTCGGCTCGCTTCAGTGCCCGCCGGTCCCTGCTTGTGTGCCCCGAGTGGTGCCCTGTGTGCGCAGCTCCAGGTGTTCCCATTAACCCCTCAGGGCCTCTGGCTGTTTGCCGCCCCCGCTGTTTCATCACCCCCACACGAGTATGAGACACAAATTGAGGCACTGTCCCCAGATTTATCTTAGCTCAAAGGCGGGTGCCGAGAAGGGGATGCCAGACTCTTCACAGTGGTGCAGGACGAGGAGCAATGACCATCAACAAAAACTTCCCCTTCACAGCAGAAATTTCCTTACACTGAGGCTGGCAGGGCACTGGAACACGCTGCCTGGGGAATCTCCATCTCTGGGGACATTTAAAACAAACGAGTGCAATTTTTTATACTTTTTTTTTTTTTTTTTTTTTTTTTTTTACAAAGAGCCAAAGTGAGTGTCTTAATTAGATCTCTTTTTGAGCAGATTAGATCCAAACTATGATGATGATATTATATATGCTATGAAATATGATGTGATATGTAGAATATAATTATTTTCAAAGGCTGTTTATACAGAATAGCATTCGAATATCGATGTTTTATTTCATGTTTGTGTTACTGCTCTGCTTCAGTGTGCAAAACCAATCAGAAAGGCAGAGTTGTTACATTTGCTTTCTATAGCTTCTGTGCCTCTTGTTTAACAATGATAAATGAGCAGAAACAATAATTAATTTAAGATAATGGAATATTTGCATCTTTAACCTCGTTTCATATATTTAAATGTACAGACTATTATATAGACAGTGTAGTAATGGATTAATTTAACTTTTTATGTTTAAAATTTGTTTCTAACAAGAGGAGTAAAATTACAAAAAAACCCTTGAAAATTATATTACTTTATAAATTAAAAGCTCCATTTTTAGTAGTATCTAGCAGTCTTTTTAGTCTGTTTAACTTAATAAGAATTGTGGTAATCTAATACCAGTGAAACTGTATTTTTCTATTTTTTTTTAAAGTTTACTTGTTATTAGTGTTTCTGTACTATCACACTTAAAGACCTGTATCTCAATTAAAAAAACAAGGGTGAAATTTTAACTTCATGGCTATATTTCCCTTGTGGGAGAAACAGAGAAAGTTTGTCTTTGGGAAAAAAGGTGTAAAAAATAAGACTGCTCAAATCAGCTATTATAACTGTGTCTTAGTTGTGGCTTATTGTTAAGTTTAAGTCTTTTATGGGACAACTGAAATGAACTAATATTTATGTGTCTGACCAATGGTTTGTTAATTTTGTTTTTGTTTCTATTTTGAATAATGATGTGGGGCTGATATTTTAGTGAGAGGCTTTTACAATTTTTTTTTCCTCCCTTAGGTTATTGCTCCCTTGTTTGAAATGCTCTGTTTTTGCAGGGAAGAGGTATCTTACCAAACAAAGACATCCTAAACATTAAATGGCAGCCATCTACCTATGGTGGGATCACTTAAAAATGGAGTCATCTGAATGCTAATAAAAATGTGGATTCTAATAGCAGAATGGTTATGTAAAGGTTTTGCTTATCTTCCTGCAGATATTACAGATATGTCTGAGGATGTGTGACTCATGAGCTTTATATAATTCCAGTAAGACTAATAAATGATAAGAAAGGAGTTCTGAAAATCCTGTCATGCTGGGATTCAGTGTTATATTGGCTGCATTCTTTTGAGCAACAGAGAAATGTCATTATTCTCAGAAGAAAGGACACTGAGTTTCTAAAGAGAAACATGTCTTGTCCAATTGCTGGGGCTGTTCTGGAGTACAGAAAAAACAATAGGTAAGGATTCTGGGCAATATTTGTGAGAGTTTTCCACTGTTTTGCCATAGTCTCTCTGAAGACACTGTCCTGAAGTTACCATTCAATTCACAGGGAGTGAGGTTTTGTCCTGAAGCACAAACTGGCTGTGATGCAGAAACAGAACCTCAGGCAAAGGGCTGCCTGTGCAGAAGGAGGAACTAGAGGGAGGAGAAATGAGGTTTCTTGTTGGTCATTTACAGAGGCAATGAGGTAAGAGTGAGATGAGCTGAAATGACAAGTAAGGTAACAGAATTATTTGTGTCATGTACAATTATCCCTTTAGAGTTTTCAATATATTGCTGCTGCTGTGGTGAGCTGCAAGTGTTCTCTGTGGATGGGGACCATCCATGTGGGTGCAGGGTAGGTACACACCAGCTCTGTTACAGGACATGCCAGAAGAATCACTTGAATGAGGAGCTTCTGGGTTTTGAAGTTCAACAGTTCAAAAAGCATTATAAAAACTTTCAGGCAGACAAAAGCTTGCCAAGGAAAGAAAAAGATAGTTCTGGAAATTTAGTGAAAACAATTAGATGGAATGGCAGGAGGTGAAGTACAGTGAAATGAACTGAAACTTGCTGAAATGATACTCACTGAAATAATGAGATTTCATTTCCTTTCATGGAAAGGGATTAGGATGGGAAAGCTGAGGTCTAGCAAGATCTTTTGGAAGCAGTTTCATGAGTGAAGATCCTGATATACATTCTGCACAATTATTTTTTTATTTAATTGGGTTTTAGCTTTTTCTGTAGAGATAGAGTAGAACCAGATCTGACATCCAAATAATTTGTCATAGTATAATGTGGTTAGGATGTCTTTGCCATGCAGAGTTTGGCTGAGCTGCAATAATACAACTATCACATAGTGACCAAGATAATGGTTAGCCCTGGCTTGGAAGCCATGGATACAGGGTTGAATCTTTCCCTGGTTAGTCCTGACTCCACTCAAGACTAAGTGGCTTTTGGCAAATTATCTCTCTTTTCTGATTTATCTGTGAAATTAGAATAATATGTCTGCATGCCAGCATTAAGAATTAATTATCAGTTGCAGAGTGTGTGTTTGAAGCAAAGTATAAGTGCTAAATATTAGCTGTAGAGTAATTGGACTACTGTAATTTATAATATGCTCACTGACATTGCCTTATAAAACAGGATCAACCTCTTCTCAAGTGCTGTAGAATGTTTAATTGTTACTAATGAACTTCTCATACTCAAAGTAGCTATCACCATGAGGCAGGGAATGCTGCCAGTACCTGTCTGTGAGAAAGCTTAACAAGGAAATTAATGCCTTTTTATTTTAGCTTGGAAAAAACCCAAATATGTACACATACACCTACTTTAAGTGCACAGCTTAAATTACATTATTTTTAGACAAAAATCTTTATTTTATATCAAATAGAAGCATGACATTACCCTACCTTTTCATCTCTTTAACCTATTTAAGCTGAAAATGCTTCCTGTTTTCTGAGCATCTTTGCTTACTGCAATATATGGAGGGTGCCACAGGGAAGAGGGAAAATGTTCTGAAGGTGTAGGAAAGAAAGTGTATATCACTGAAAGTGAGGAAAGAAACTCTTTTATTGAAATCTGACTTGCCCAATGAACATATTCAATGCATTTTAGTGGCTCTATATCTGCCAAAAGTTCAATTCCAACCTCTTGTTTTCTTTTAAGGGGTTGGGAAGAAGGAGAGGCAAGCTGAGAGCAAACAAAGAGATGTCAACAGAAGGATTGCTGACAAGGGAGCATCAGTTGAGCGAGGGCAGTCGTAGCTGCTAACATTTAAAAAGCCCTTTCAAGAACTAACAAAATAAAGGATAGAGAGGTCCTCATCCCGAAATGGCTTTTATATTTCTAAACCTGTTGTAAAAGCTTTTTTAGAACACTTCCCATCTAAAACCAAAGTAGTTTCTATCATAAACAAGACAGACAGCACATCAATACAAAGACTATCTTCACTTACTTTTATTTCTGGACTAGAAGAAAAGGCCATTATTCAACACCACAGAAGAAAGCATTGTGGCCCCTGTTTAACAAAGGAAGAAAACAAAGATTGGAGAGATTATGTCCTTGAACCTAGGTCTGTGCAGGCTTCTAGTAACCCTGCATGTATTAGGCTTCTACAAAGATTATTATCTTTTTTTAATTCCCATCTTTTAATGCCATAAAAGGTATGTTAAGAAGCTTTGTTTTGATACAGTCCTAGTGCAGACAGTTCCCAGGTAGTTTTTATATCAGTGTAGCCAGACAAGGCCAACAATGTATCTCCTCCTTGGAGCTGATGTTGAACCAGCTAGCCCAGAATAAGGAAATACAGTGGTTTGCTTTCTTAGGATGTTACATTGTATTAAACTGACCAGGCCTCTTCACTTACCACTATAAAGGGTACAGTGCTAGAATACTGTAGCTGAGTAAAAATCATTTTTATTGCAATGAAGATACTGTTTTATATATCTCACTTCTTTCCTCTTTTTCCTTTTGTGCTTGCTAGCACATAAAAGCCCCAGTAAAGACAGGACATTTCACAAAAAGTATCTGCCAAGTTCAGTTATTCTACTGCGAGTCTGAATGAGGAGAAAGTCTTCAGTATTATCAAAATTAATTGTGTTTGTTTAGAGTGGAAACTCTGTACATCCTTCCTTGGGTGTATCTTCTGTTTCCTTTGGTGTATCTTCTGTTTCCTTTGGTGTACTGTTTCATCCATCTGTAGTAAATCAGAATACTTCAGGGAAAAGCGAATCTTAACATTATTATCTTAATGAATTTATCTTAGGAGTAATTTGAAGATGGTATGAATAAACCACTGCTTAACATTCTCCAGGTGAGTAACACTCTGATGGAAAAGGTTGAACACAATTAACATTATCCTTTTTTGAGTCTCATACTGCTGTGTAAGCCAAAGTCTTTGAAGTCTGCTGAAAACAGTCTGTAAACAGAATTTGTCTCTTCATATAACTGTTTCTGTTCCTAACAGCTTTGAATCTTTTATTGGATGAACAAAGAGAAATTAGAAGGAAAAGTAAGTGGTATGGAAAAATCTGTGACTCTGTGTGTTCTCCTTCCTAACCCTGTATGATTGTAGTAGTTTTTTTCCCTAGGGACTTCAGTAGCATTTGTGGAAATGGTCAGTGGAAAGGAGTAAGAAATAGCACCTGGTATCTTTATCCTGCTGGTTTCACTTGATCCTTAGAGAAATATTTTAAAGATGTGAAAAAAACAGGTGTGCTAAAGCTCTGATGTATCTGCACAGCTCCCAAGTCAGGGTCCTTTTTGAAAAGAAATGTTTCTCCTCAACTTTCATCATCAGTAGAGCACACAGACTTTTCATATGTACCCAGTGTCCAAATAACCTTTGAAGACTGCAGAAGATGATTTTTCCTGTCAATATCTGCACCTTCCTGGTAGAGCTATATTACAATACTGTCCCCTGCCACTGCATCAGGAAGATTTTTCCTGCTACAAAATCCATTTCATTAATTTGTGTCCTGACTATATCTGGTTAAAATGTGTATCACTCATTACCCCTGTTATTTAGCCATTTTGGATGTGTTCTGTGACTTGTGTTCTTTAAAACACAGAAGGAGTGTCTCCTTGACAATGCTGATTTTTGCTCCTCTTAGCTACTGGAAGATCTCTACAAAGGACATTCAAATACATATTTGCTTTATCCCTCTCCTGGGCTCATGGGTTATTAATTGTGTTCCAGTCACAGCCTATTGGCTTTGAGTGACTGCAAGAAACACAAAAATAAAAGTGAAATTCATTACTCTCTTTTACCTGCTTAATACCAACATCTTATTTCTTACATCAAGCCTTTAAAATTAATGTGGTCTTTTCAAGATCTGCACTCTATTAATAAACTATAAACTATATGGCAGCATTGCCAAGAACCTACTGTACACTCTGGCTGTACTAAAGTAGACTTTACCATTTTGATATTCATATTCTTAATAATAAATTATAGTAAGTTGCAGGTGCAATACTGCAGCAATTTATGTACATTTTGACTTTGAGCATGGAAATTTGCAGCCCAAGCATCGGGATGTTTTTATTAATCTGAAATAATAAATTTTAAATCAATTAACCTAGGCGTGAAAGAGTATGTCCACTTAATATGGTGGTATTTATGACAGGCCTGAGACTGTCATGGAATTGTGGGCAGGACAGAATCCTTTAGGATAGTGGTAGTGACGTACAGGCACAGTGTGACAGGAAGAAAAATATGCTGTTCCACTGACTTTATGCCACCTTCCCTGTTTTGCTGGGGGCATAACAGGAGCCTGTTTCTATGTTAAGTGATGCATCATTTCTAAAGCATTTGGGATCCAAAGTGGGGAAGGTGTAGTATAAATGCCATGTCTAATGCTGTTAATTTACTAGAAATAAGTTCTGTACAAAAGACTGAAGACTTTATTCGAAGGAAAAGACAAGAAAAGCAAATGTAAGGCTGGCTGCTGGCCCTGAATAGCTTAGTGATTGCCTACTCTGAAATGTTCCTGTATGTTGTTAAAACTGGGATGGGTATCATACAAAATCCTAGCACATATTTCACAGAAATATGTAGATGAAAAAGCACCACCTGGGGCCATCCAGTCCTACCTCTTGCTCGGTGAAGGTCCAATTAGAGCAGGTTACACAGGGCCATCTCCAGTCAAGCTGGACTGTGTCCAAGGATGCTGATGCCACAATGTTTCTTGGCAACCTAGCCCAGTGTTTGACCACCCTCAAGTTAATTTTTTTTTTCCTTGTATTGAACTGGAATAGTTCAGCTTGTGTCCATTGCCTCTTGTCATGTCCCTGTGCACCTCTGCAAGGAGCCTTGTTCCATCTTCCCTGCATCCTCTTGTTAGGCTGCTGCAGGCAGCAATAAGCTCTCACCTTCAGCTGCTCTTCCTCAGGCTGTGCAAGACCAGCTCTCTCAGCTTCTTGTCTGTCTTGTATATCACACTGCAGCCTCCCAGTTGTCTTGCTTCACTGTTTCAGTATCTGTCTTGTCCTGGGAAGACCAGAGCTGGACCATTGCTCCTGATGCAGTGTCTCAAATGCCAGGAAGAGGGAAATTACCAGGTCCCTCAACCTGCTGGCAATGCTTCTCTTAAAACAGCCTGGGATGCTGCTGGCTGCCTTTGCTGCCAGGGCACACTGCTGGCTCATGCTCAGTTTGTCCACAGGGACCTCCAGTTTTTTTCCCTACAAATAGGCTTTCCTAGCCAGTTGGCCCCCAGCCTGTACTGTTGCATGGGGTTATTCCATCTCAGAGGCAGGACTTTGCATCTTAGTGTATTGAATTGTAATTGCAGAATTCAATGTATTGAGTTATAATTTTGTGCTTATAAGAATTAATTGCTCTGAGTTTGTCATTTGGGAATAGCAGTGGTGTGCCTTCT
This sequence comes from Serinus canaria, assembly GCF_022539315.1. NCBI lineage: Eukaryota > Metazoa > Chordata > Aves > Passeriformes > Fringillidae > Serinus > Serinus canaria. The sequence continues at coordinate 13,192,188 of NC_066319.1, read as the reverse complement.
GAATAGCCTAAATAATGCAGAATTATGCATAATATGACTCATTTTTGGATAGCCAGTTTAACAAAACCACCTAAAGCTGACGATGTATCAGGTACATCCTGGGATAAACAAATTACAGAAATCATAGTAAATTACCAAAGAAAGGATAGTGAATTGTTTCCTGAAAGCTGGTAATTTTTAAGACTAGCAGTGCTTCATTTTTCTTTTGTACATTTATAAATCAAGTATGCTGTGCTCATTTGGAGGCAAAACCAACACTACTTTGTGGCTATTCTGTTTATTGATCAATGGAAGATTTAATTTTTGTGGTTAGACTAATAGAGTGGGGAATTTTTTTATTAATGAAAGGGTTCAAACTGTATCCTCATTCTGAGGATATTGAAATACCATTTAATTTTAGCCAGTGTTGTCATTGCATGTTGAATGATTTTTGTGTAATGGCTGTTCATGACTTTCACACGTACATAAATTCTCAAACTAGAAACTAATGCCTTTTTTATATTGTATGTCAATCTTTATAAAAATATTTTATAGATGTTAAGAATTCTAGAATTATATGAGCAATTTGGTTGAAAGTAGTTTTAGTTTTGGTTTGGTTTTTTTGGACCATCATAATGAAGATGGTTTTCTTTGTGGTGCTAGAAACCCCCTCAGAGGAAACCCAAATCTTTATTTATGCTTTCCCCCCACTGTTAATTCATGTGCCTTTTTTAAGAATCTTGACATTTGTCAGAAATGAGTCTGGGAGGATGAATTCAACAGATCTCTGTCCATGGTCTGCTTCACCTTGCTCCAAAGGGCTGTATGGCTGCAATGTTAGGAAAATTTGGCGTATTGTAGATTAAACCTCAGTGCTGCCGACTCTCAGCTAGGAGATGTTATCCAGAAAGCCAGCATTTCTGGTTCTGCCTATGATTTTCAGCTGATGACCCCCTTTGCTAATGAAGCATGCAATCCTAATTTGGCATGGGCCACAGGTAGGATGGTCCTCTTGCAGGTGAAATGTCATTTGCCACATTTTGCAGAGTATTAGTCCGAACCTATATTTGGTTGGCACCTGTGCTCCTGAACTGGCATCCCACCTTGTGAGAAGGCAGCATGCCACTCTGACAGATGGGGAGGAATGTGAGCATGCCAGCAAACCAGTGTATGCATCAAGGGGTCACATTTCTCTCCAGGAATGTTGAAATACCGGTACACGCAGAGCTTCTGTATCTGAAGCACACGTGTTTCTTGGCAACGACCAAAGTTCCTGCTGAATATCTTGGCACGGGACGTAAGGAAGCTTAGTGAATTTTCATGGCTTTCATAGGGTTTCTACACCATGGGAGCCTACATATAATTTCTGCTAAGAATGGCCCTGTGAATGTAAACAGAAGAGGGAATCTATTTTGCAAATTATTCTTTCTTATTAATAGATTAGGAACTGTTAAAATGCCATCATAGCTTTCATGGATAATGATTCTTTTGATTAGTTAATGGTTGGTTTATCCTGGTCTGAGAGCAATAGAACGTGTGGTTTGGCAATCAACCCAAAATGTGAATGTCACAGCTTAAACTTCTACTATTTCTTTCTTGTACTTTATTTTATTTTAACTTACAAGTAAATTCTGGAATCCCATCACACTTTTGGGCTTCATCAAGAAATTAGCTTTTTTCTGTGTTCCCCCTAACGATATAATGTATTAAAATTAACTCTGGGATGTTCCTTTCTTTTCCTGAAGGTAATTCTGAATGGTTTATTTCAGTGTTTTTACTTTTTTTCCTCCAGAATTACAGTAAAGCTTTTCTATTTCATCCATTACAGCACAGTGTTTTTCACATTTGAATAGCTGCATCAACATGAATCCTTTATAAGGACCTTAAAAACAAACTTTGCCAAGTCCCAGAATACAGAAGCTGATTCACATCCCAATACTCAGCTGCCTCATGAATAAAGGAGAGTCTGTGCCTGACACTTTGAAGCTGTAGCTGTTAAACCATACAGACTATTTACCTCAATAAATCATTATAAGAAACTAAGGTACAATTATACCCACAGAGAAATAGAATTCAAAACACTGATTTATGTGGTTCAGTGCCTGTTCCTTTTTCCATCATGTTTTGAATTTTATGCATGTTTGTCATCTTTGGCTGCTTCCATGTATCTTTAAACTAATAGGTCTTGCTTTTTTAACATTCCTCATTAGGTTTGTTATTTCAGTTTGACATACAGACATGATTTGCACGCTGTACGAAGTTTTGCATTTAAAATTAACTATCTAATTTCTTCTGCTATAGACCAAAAATGGAAAATGTGAGTAATTTGTTTAAACTAACATACACCCTTCTCTGGTTAATTTGTGACCATCTAAGCTGAAATCCCATATTAGCTGAGATTTTTTTTTTTGTTGCTTTTTTTGTGAGGTGCTGCGGAGAAATCATGATACAAAGGAATCTATCATTGTGTTTTTCAGAATGTACCTGCTAATCACAAAGAGATGGAAGTGTAGGAAATGACATTTGGAATAATTTCCTCAATTTCTTTACCCATTGAAGAGGCAAAATGAATCTAAAAGATAAAAATTCAGTGAGATGAAAGTGCAGACTCAGAGGAAGGAATGGCACTGAAACCAACAAATAATTCCATATGAAATGGTAGGAGTAAGGTAAATATATCTAGGAAGGGAAGTCCGAGAGCAGCCACAGACTGCTGGGCCACCCAAGCCTTCAAGAGAGTCCAGTGTTGTTCTCTAGAGCAACTGGCTGGGGAGTGATTTAATAACCATCAAATGCTCCTCAATAAAACTTTAGAAAGTCACCAAATATTGAAACCAACATTTCAGATACGAACAATAGTAAATATGCTGCAGTTCCAAATGCTTTATGCCTGGCTAATAACTTTCAGTGCTGATGCTTGGGTGGATCCAAAGGGTCTGAAGTGCTGGTGTGTCAGGCCACCTGCCTGATCCCAGGGGTTTGGATCAGAGTAGTGCTTGTCTGCACTATTGAGAGGGAGCTATAAATCCATCATTATTTCTGGAATGATTTATAACATGAAGGTTTTTGGGCTGTATCTTTCATCTATCCAGCTAAAAAAGCTGTGTAGTTGTAGAGAGGTTTGGCCATTTCAGACTATTTTTGCTTTACAGCCCATAAGAGTAATTTAAGGGAAAAGTCTCAACACTCCATCTGTATTTTCATTATCTTACACTGAATTTCATAAGATATTAAATTCATAAGAGAATATGCATCTATAATCTTTATTTATACATGAGTAAAAGCATATAGTCTTTTTCATGCAGTCTGTGATTTGCGTATATACATATATGTATATAAAACTCTTTTTGTTGTGTTTTTGTCTCTATGAATCTACAGGAATGGTGTGAGGAAAGAATATTATACCTAAAGTTTCCATATGCAAATGATATTGTTTATTGAGCACTGAAAACTCGTGTAGGGTGTTCCATAACCTTGTCCCCAGTAATCCAAGAGTCTGTAACATACTGCTTTTACAGTCTCCTAGCATTTAGAATGTTTCTGTCATCATATCCATGGAGTTAATAATGCTTTTATAGTATTGAAGTAGAGGATTGCTTTGCAGCACAAGTCATGTGATAGCCACACTATGAACATTGCCACTGCTTACAGAACAATCTATTTATTAAAACCTATCTGTTGAAATTCTGTTATTAAAGCTACATATTTTAGGGCTTTGTAATATTTTAATGTTATTTTTCCTCTGTTCCTAGTTTCCTAGAATAGAGATTCCTGCTCAGTTATAAAAATAGCAATGTCATCAATGAGTAAGATTCTTATTAGGTATTTCCAATAATAAAATTTAAGATTATTGATATTTCACATTGTTTTATAGTTCAGCGCTACCATGTAATAAAGAGCCATTTCATTTTGCAATATACTGAAAAGAATCTCATCCTAAGTTGAAAAAAATTCTGAAATATTTTCAGCACTTTTTAAAATTTCAAATATGTACTAGGTTATGTCAGCAGAGGTGACTTTGCAACTTCAGTTTTTCAGTTTACTAAACAATAAATAGAAACGCATCCTGAATGCTATTTAAAGTTAGGGATTGCTCACAGTGAAAACTCCAAAACCTTCTCAACTATTGGGATGCCATAGAAGCTCAGGAAAGTTGGTTCTGCCAGAACTCGGACCAGAAACTGGCTATTACATGTGTAACTTTGCATCAGCTCTCAAATAATACACATGCAAAAAAAGAGAATATTTTAATTCCTGTAAAATCTCTTACCAAGATTTCTAAGGGCCTTGTACTCTCAAATGTGTCTCAGGTTTGAAACACAGGTTCTAGAGTAGTACAAATACTTTGTGCACGTTATGTTTTATTTAAGTAATTGTGCAGGTGTAGCCAGCACGTGGATGCAAATTTAGTAGTGTAGAAGGGTCGTGTCCATCTTCCCCAATGAGGAACTTCACATGTAGAAAGCAACCTTATGATCTCATCATAGTACAGGGCTTGAGCTGATTAAATTAAATCAGTGTAATTAGGCATAACTTTTGTATGTAGACAAATCTTCAGCATTGCATGAACACAGACCAAGAATAAACTTGCTCAGTTTACAAAACAGACTGTTAGCTGCAGCCTATCACGCAAATGGGGAGATGGATTTTAAATAAACTTAATGAGGTAATGATGCAACACTGGATGTGTTAAGGAGGGCACGATATGTCCCAGGAAAACAGTGTGAATATTAACCTTAGGCACCTGAACCAATTTGTTGAGGCTGGATGCTGTTTTTATGGCTAGTTTGCAAAACTGGTAGCAATAAGGAAATACAGTTTTCTGCAGGTTTTTTCCCAAGCTTGTCTTCTATTAGCAGATGCCTTTCACTCACCAAAACTTTAAGTTCAAACAAAGGTTCTTTAATTCTAGCAATGATTCTTCAGAATATCCAGGGATTACAAATAATAGATTGTGAGTATAGCGTGAGCAAACAAGGCATCAATAATAACCTTCTAGCATGGTTTTATCTGGATGTACTGAATTACAAGGAAAACAGGTTTGGATTTTTTCCTAAGTCTCGTGGATCACAGATTGCGTGTTTAAAAGTGGAAAGGGAGTAGCCAGACAAAGGAAAAGAAACAACATAAAAAGCCTTAAGTTTGCATGAGTTTCATTATGCTGAAATCCTGACCTCAAATCAATAAGAAACCCTTTATCTGACACATATTGAGGGATTATAGACTCAACATTTTACAGGATGTGTTTGAACAGCATTGACATCAAAACCTTCTGAAAACTGCAGGTGGATTATGAGCTGTGTACTGTTTATATCTACAAGTACAAGCAGCTGAAGAATTATTTCAGTCTATCTATGGTTTTGCAACTATGCTACATTTATTTCTTAGGAAATAATTAGTAAGGAGAGTGTGTGTGTGTCTGTGTTGGTCAAGTGGTTAAGGCATAGGGAGTTGAGAGGTCAGAGTTTCCCTTGCAGTTATGAGACAGATGGTTTTTGTGTGTGGGGTAAATCAAGTCCTTGTTTTGTATCTCTGTTTCTCTGTAGGTACAGCATGTGTAGGCACAGCAATGGTTTATTGGCAGAACTCAGTGGGCTCTTACATCTTAAGATGTGTTTTAATATTTTTGAAAGGTGCATGTAGTTAGCTTTAAAGGTACAATATGGCTTCACGAAGTGTTGGGATTTGAAAAACATTTCACATGGGCAATGCTGCTCTTCCAAAAAAGTGATATCTTCCAAGAATCTCTGCTTAGTGAGTCTGGGAACTGCAGTGAAGACATGCTGCATAAGCAGTTGTGTGTGAAATGGACCAATACAGGCTGATCTCTGCATTTTACACTGTTCGAACAACTTTGGTTTGCTGTGGACAGTGTTAAAGGTGCTGAATGTTTCAATGCAATAACCATTTATTTGGGTTCTTTGTGAGCTGTGTAACTTATTCTGGGACATTTAAAACAGTGTTTATTGGATAATCTCTTACCATAAAATGTTTCTTGGACAGCCCTTAACATATATGGTCTGTTAAAAGATATATGTGTATTAACATATCAACATAAATTCTCTGTTAAAAGAAAAATGTGTACCAAAAAGAAAAAAGGAACTTGAAAACAGAAGAGAAGGAAAATTACTGTAATGAGCAAATCATTGGACTATATCATACATATTATAAACTCAGGGAAATGCTCTAATATTTGATTTAGGAGACACCCATTACAGAAAGCCTTCGGGAGTCTGCACAGTGTCTTGTCAATTATTTTAACAATTTCAGCCATTTGTTCCCTATTGATGGCCAGCTGTCCTAAAACTGAGAAATGTGGGGGAGCTATGCTTTTAAAGAGGAACTTAGATAATGAATGTTTGTTTTCTCCTTGGTATTCAGGAGAAAAAGGTTTTGCATATTGAATAAAAACCTGTGATATACTTCTAGAAGGATGTTTATAATATTCCTAAAATTAGTCTTCTGTTAATTTTCATGTCAAATGCAAAGAAATTCACCAGTGGCAGCAGTCTTGTTAATGCAAATCAGGAAAACTGTGGACTACTGAAAGTAAAAAAGGAACAGCCCTGGATCTGCTGTTATAATATTCCTTCTGTTTGACAAGTCTATGCATTATAGTTCATGTATATATTTCATATATGTTTTCTGTTTTAAATGAGCATTCAGAGTGTTCTCCTTGACTGCCACTGTGAAGTAGCACATTTAGTTCTGTGTTTAAGTGATGTGTCTTTTTTTAATAAAGTTTTAAATCTGTATTCCCTTATGTTTCTTTCAGGATAAATCAAAACTTTCTGTTTTAAGGACTGACAAACTTTGAACACAATAATGTGTGATCAGACTTCAGCAGGTAAGCTTTTAGCACATCCAAGGCTGTGTAAGGGAAATTTATTTGGAGATGTTTATTGTTCTGGCTGGTGTGTTTGGGCAACAATAAGAATGACAAAATCTTTGCTGGACAAAACAACAAAACATAAAATTTGGAGATAGTTAAAGTAAAATGGTAGGCAAGTGTGCTTGCAGAAATACACCAGAAGAAAAAGGATAAGTTACACCTAAAATAAAATCTTACCTTTTGTTGGAAGATTGTTCTGAATTTAAGCAGGTGCAAGATTCTTTCAGGGTTTTCATGGCACTAGCACATCTCTGTGGAGCTCAGCAGAATCCATCATTTATCTTGGTTAGCATCTCTGCTAAAGAGTGCTGCCTTTATTCCAAACTATCACTTTGTGGCCTCAGCAGCAGCTTGGTGACTGTGATGGTGATACCTGTGTGAGTTTTCAGTGGGACACAACTGTTGCTCAAAGATTGCAACACCAAGGCAAGCATGGGGGCTTTGGAGTCATGTTGAATGGTGGTGCTGGATCTTGGAGTGGGCTTTGATTTCCCTGTTTCCATGAGTGTTTTGGCCTTGTCTGAGCATACATCTTGTACTGTTGAGCAGCTCTACTTTGACTGCCACAAAACTCATGTCTTCTGTCATGGAGGCAAGGATTAGGAATAGAGAAACAGTCATTGAAAGAGAGCACTGCACAGTCTGGTGTAGGAAGAGATGAGTCAGAAAAACCATGAAGAAACCAAATTTTTTTGTTATTGTACTCCTTCCTATTAGCTTCACTTATAATAGGCACTAATTTCACTTCTGTTAGAAAGCTGTGAGTTGTTTTTACTTTCTGATTATAAATGTTAAGACACTTATACGAAAAGATATATCTATTATTCTGATAGAACAAAGATATTTAGTTTGTATGACTGGAAATCTGCTCGACAAAGGTTTTCCTTGGGGAAAAATTCTACAGTAAAATTTATGACCATGCATTTTGCTTAGTCTTAATTAGCAGCTCAGTAACAGGTTAAGAGTATGGTCAAGCAAGGTTTTTCTGTTTTTTCAAAATGTTTGGATTTCTTCAGGAAGTAAAATCATCAATGTGTGTCTTCTGTGTATGTATTTGTCTTCCCGTGTGGTCATGTATATAAATGGATATCAATATCTATATCTATAAATGTATATATCTGTAGGGGTGCAAATGTATGTGTGTATAATATAATGGCTGTGACCTTATAGCCATTTTCTTACCTTCTCATTTGCCTACATTCCACACCTTTATTTAGGCATTACATTCTTTCCTCACACCTTCTGTTTCTCTTGTCTGTTAAACTTTGGACTTTCCAGGACAGAATCTGCCTTTTACTGTGTATCTTCTGTCTATGAGTATTGCCTGACAGAATGGAATGTAGTTGTGAGTTGGGTTCTCTCTTCTTTGGTCATTTTGTATCTGAGCTAAAAGTGACTGAATTTATTTTTGTTGGCCTGATAAAAATGAATTCTGACTGTTGAGCAGTTGAGCAATTGAACAGAGATAATCTTTTACAAATGTAATGAAATTAAAATGCAGACAATGGCTATTTTTATCTTTGATTGCGGCTTTGTTGTTTTTTGATAACAATATAATTAATTTTTTATCAATGAATTAGTATTTATCATATTAAAATAACAATTATTTGTAAAGTCTTGGTGGTGGTGGTAGTGAAAAAAAATAAGGGATTCTAAATCTAAGGTTACTTATTTGGAAGTGTGTGATAACATACTGAAGGATATTAAAACTGCAACATGAAAGGCAAATATAGTTGCACAATTTTTTTTTTTCTTTTTTTTTGCAATCTGCTTTAATGAAGTCTCTGTGTGCAACAGAAACTCGGAAGCAAGGGAAAAAGTCATTGATAGTGAAATTGTTTACTTGGCCTATAGAACCGCCTTTCCAACTTTAGTTCATAAACTTCTGGTAAAAAAAAATTGCTTGAAAATATTTATCTTGGTAAAGGCTAAAATAATAAATTACAGTGCCTACCGGAGTTATGTATATCTGTTATTTTTGTATGTTATGAGTAGCAGATTGGAACCATAACTGTTTCCATTTTAAAGTGCAACTTTTCAATGTGTAAATAGGTGAGTATTGTATATTTAAAATTGTAAGAAAGACACCAAAACCCAGTATGTAACTATTTAGAATTTAATTAAGAATTCTTTATTTCTAATGTTCATATCTAGTTCCTGAGAAACATGCAGAATGTATGTACACTTGCAGATACTTTTAATCATTGTGAAGGAAAACAGGTTCTAGGCCAGGACAGTGTGAATTAAAAAAACCCCTTCAGTGTAGAGCAGTTTTAAATTTGCACACTGTCCTATAAGCAACACAGTTAATATTCTTGCATTGTAATTAGTTGATTTGTAATTCTGGTGATAATTTAGGATGAAGGAATTTCTTTGGATTTCTCTTTGTTCTCTAAAGATTTCAACTTTTATGTCTTCCCACAGGAGAGTTAAAATTTTGGGTGAGTTGAGATGGCTTCAGTCTGTTTTAAAAAAATAAAAAAAATAAAAAAGACAGCCTTAGTTTCTGGGGTCCTGGTGTGTTGGTTAACTACTTTAAAGCTTTTACATTACCAAAATAAGGCAGTCAATAAAATAAGGCAATTTATATTTGCTGTACTGGTATGTATTTGCAGATCTCAAATTCACTGTGTTTGGAGTGGTTTTATTATTTCCTTTTCATGATAAAAAAACATCTAATCAGGCAAGGACATATTTCTAAAGGTATTATGGGAGATGAGTGACAATCTATCAGATTTTGAAAGATCACTGATCACCCATGAATTTTCCCAGTGACCAACATTTAATAAAAAGGATGTTTGATATCATGAACTCATTGCAAAAGGAGACCAGTGATTTCTGGCCACTTTTAACAACCTTGTAAGGTAAGAAATGTGTTACTGCTTTAGAATACTCTGTGTGCTCTAGTAAATTAAGGTGGTTAGTTCCTAATTGTATTATTGTAAAGTTCCCTGTGTTTATATCATAATTTGTTGTGATGGCAGGACTGTGAGGAAGCATGCTGGATTGAACAGCCCTGTGGCACACAGCATGGGATAATTGCCAAACACTGCCTGCATCCTCTGCTCTGACGACAGCAGTTCCAGGCTGCCCTAAAGGTACACAGTTGTACATTGACACATACTGATTAAAGAGAATATTGGTCAAAATCTGGGCACTCCACTCTGTGGAGACTGGCTTAGACAAGAGTTGTAGTTTTTAGGTTAAACTAATGCACATGGGAGAGATATTCTGTTGTCCTTATATTCTCATTCATATGTCTACTGTTAGGAAGAAACTTCTGCTTCATATATTTTGAAGTAGGGTTTTTTGGGTTTTATTTGTTTGTTTGTTTTGATAACAATTTAAAAATTTCTTATTTCTGACAAATTCTCTAAGGAAATATGTTGAATCTAATGAATCAGATGTTGGATCTAATTAAGTCCATCCACTAATGGTGGTTGAATCCTTGAGCTGTGCTCCCACAGGCAGTTTGAGCTCAACTGACTTGATCTGCTTGACTAACAAAACCCCAATTTTGAGGACTGCTACCAAATGTCTATAAACAAAGCTGAGCAGAAAGACATGGCATTTACAGGTGTTTTTGTAGCTGTATCATAAGAGCCCATGTTACATTTTCCCAGCCTCAGGGATGCCATCCTGCTTTTTTTCCCCATGCCATGCATTTCTCCCTTCCCAGGTTTCTTCCTGCTTGCTCAAGGACACAGAAAGTACAGCAGAGCAATGCTGCTGACAACAACAAATCAATACACATTCAAATTGGATTAACCAAACTTTGCTTTTATTATCTCAGCCAGGGCAGGCCAGTAAACAAAACTTTGAAATCAAGTTCGTTACCTTCCTTCTCCCCAGTGACTGTACATAGGACCAGAGGACATCACACATGAAATTTTTATTTCTGAGAAACTTATTTCTAGAAATCTGTCATCCATTAATTCTCCACATCTGAAAATGTGGCAATTGCATGAGTATTACTTTTGCCTGTTTTTCTCTTCTTTGAATTTCTCTGATTTGCAGCATTTTCCCCTTGAAGTATGCTTTACACTCTTTCCATACTGCTCTCCACTGCTGTCATCCAAAATGTGTTTGTGTTAACGTTTAACATACCTTGACTACACTACTTTACTTTTGGATATCTCTTTTTGTGTCTGCAAATAATTTATATCAATTACCTAAATTATCAGCAGGAGACAGGAAGTGGGAGCACAAAAGTATCTGTAAATTGATTTATTTTAGTTACATTCAAAGACCTGCCTGCTAATCAATGTATATCTGGGACCAGTACAGGTGTCACCTTGTTTTCTGCACGGAATTCTTCTTTCTGGGCCTTTTTGACAAGTATAAGGTCAATATAAACTTTCCTAAATCTTTTTAGGTGTTTTCCCCAAAATCAGTGACAGATTTTATCTTCGTTCCAACTAGTGCAATCTTCAATGGGAAAGCTAAACCTACTAATTAATATCTGTTTATTTATGTGCTTCCAAGTAGCCTATGCTCTTTTAGGAATTAACACACCAATACTTTGGAGCTTCCCTGCAGCTTTTGTCTGCAATTTCCAAATCGATATTTTACAGAGATTTTTTTTCTTGCTGCTGTTACTGAAGTCAACATATTAGAGTTTTTGCTTTATTTACAGTCTGAGTGTAATATTAGAAATTTTTTGTTCTGGACTTCTTGTCTCCTAAGTATTTTTCTCCTTTCTTATAGATTCAGTTTTCCAACACTTCATCATGTATATGTAGTTGCCCTTACAAATGTTAGCCACATAAATCTGCTTGTTCTAAAAACTGACATATCCTCAAGTAAGAAAATATTCATGTTTTAAGGGTGTGGGATGGCAGAATTTACATATTTGCACAGAGAAAAAAACGTGCTGTCTTCCACACTATTAATTTTCCAAATGCCAGCTCCTACTCTTGTTGGTTTCAGTTCTTTTTCAGTCCTTCTCAAATGGTCTCTACCTTATCTTCTCATCTACACAATGAAGGCTTAGAAAGGAGAAATTTACTCACAAGTGTGATCTGTGTAGCTCAGAAAGGATTTTTTCCTGGCCTGTTACACCCTACAGAAACTCTGCTAGATATCTTTAAGACCATGAGGTGTTTTTCTTGCTTCTTGACCTGTTCAGTGTTTAAGTAAGAATCCCGATTTTATTTCTCTGGTATCATGGTAATTTAAACTCTGTATACTTACTCATTCTACCTCACTGTTTTTAGAGAAAGTTCAGAGGTTTTAGGAAGCTTCTAAGTGGTCAGGCTGTCTCCAGCTCTGGGTCCATCACAGCTGGAGTTGATCAAAGTTTGGGCTGCCTTGTCCTCTCCTCTATTGGCTCTGGCTCTGTGTTTCCACCTTCTGTGCTGTGCTGGCACTGGCTCTTGTCTGATCCTTCTGTGAATTGCTCCTTGGAGCAGATCTGGCTGAAAAGTTTTTTTGTTTCATAGTTCTTTTGTTTTGTTTTGTTTTTTTTCTCTTCTCTTTGGTGGGGTTAGTTTACAGACCAGCAGCCTCCCTGGGCTGGCTCCTGCACACGTGTGTGGGTGTTAGTGCTGAGGCAAGGGAAAGAATGGAAAGCCTTGGTCGGTAGAGGAGGCTCTGATCACCTGAATTCTTTGTAGCTTTGAGCTGCCATAGGATCCCACCCGCAGGCTGCAGTTCCACCTTTTCTCTGAGCTGATCTCCACACCATCACCCATTCCCTGTCGCTCTTCCCTCTGGGGTCAGCACTACCTTTTGCGTAGTTGTACTTCTCCAAATCACAACAGGAGCCCTCTCCTTGCCTCCCAAAACCACAGCAGTTGCTTCCGCTGACAGAGCATGGAGCCATGTAGTGTTACTGCTGGCAGTGAGGGTGGAGCAAGAAAAGTAATTTTTTTTTTAATAGTAAAAAAAGTACTTGCCACTCATTAAGCCATGTAAAGCAACCATGGAATTGCAGCTTGTGAAGTACATGCATATATATTTATTACATTTTGCCAATGAACCAGCATTATTAGCCTTGACATGACTTTAAAGAAGACTGTTCTTGAATGGAAGATTGTTCTCCCCCACAACTCCCAATTTAAGTCTCTTGGTAGCCACCTGTAAGCCCCTGTGGATATAAAGTTCAGGTCTGACATCTTTAATATTTCAGAAATCCATGATGTGTTTTTACACATATATACATGTAATTCCATTTGTATTTGCAGAGAAAATGAATAAAACAATAGGGTTATGAAAAAAAAGGAACAGATTTAACAGATTTTCACTGAAAAATAAATTTCATATGGTTTCCAGAAGTGTGCAATTAAATTCATGGGGAAGGAATAGGCTGATGCTATTGGCCTAAATGATGGCTGCTCCTTTAGCCTTGCACAGATGATGATCTGCTCCAAGATACCCATTCTGGAGTAGCACCAAGCAGGGAATGAAGGTAAACAGTAAGACTAGACAGGAGTTGGAATTACGGTGCAAATTGGAATTCATCTCACTTGGCTTAGTCTCTACAATACTGGTATCAAGCCTAAATTGTTTCTAGGTCTTTTTTAAAGTGGAAGAAAGGGACATACTTCTCCAGTGCTACTTTCTCTTCTACTTTAAACCAGGGCTATACTGAAATGTGCTATGGTGATACCTCTCTGTATGTATGCATGTATTTGATTATAAGGAAATTCTGCACAGTTAGCTTATGCTAGACAGCTACTTTTAATTTCCTGAACTTTTATGAGCTATAAACTATGGTTGAAGCTCAATTATCATATGCACAAATTTTTAATCCCTTTAAGTGTGGAAAACCTTTATATGACTGTCAGCTTTTTTGTATTAGCTAACTGCAAATATTTCATCAACTTATTAGTTACTCTTTACTCAGACAGAGCTACATCCATTTTAAAGAAGTTCTGAATTTCTAAGAAATGTAGTGATTTGAACGAGAAAGAAATTTTAAGCAAACATCAGAGAAAATATATAATCTTTGGGTTTTACATTAAAAAAAGTATCTAAAGTAAAATAATGCTGGAAACTTTATTGTGTTTTGGCAACAGCTTGCTTATTGAACATAGAGCTATTTATTTATTCCACTGAGTACGTTCATGAAACCTTAGTAAATTTTTGAAGTAAAATTTGCAAGTAGCATAAAAATCTAGCTGGCTAATAACAGGATATTCCCTGCATAAGTGTGGTTAAAAATAAGAATTTAAAAAAATAAATCCAGATTTTAAGGAGTAGTATGTCTGCATTGAAAGGGCAACAGTCTAAATCTAAATGTAAGTTTAAAAGCTGGAAAAGATTGAACATATGTTATTTCCCACCAGCACAATATTAAATGCAATTATTTTCTTTCTGCTAAAATCTTGAATATATCTTGCAACACAACCTCAAAGAGTCCCCTGCTGCTGTTGATTATAGTGAATCCCACTTCCTGCCACCCAGTAAGTCTTTGCAATTTTCTCCTTTTCGCCACCCTGTGGAGATAAATAATGTATATTAATGTGGAAATATCAACAGTAAAATCTCTTAATATTCTCTACAAAATAAAGCTTCTCTCTAAATCAAAGGATTTGTATCATTCATTAATTTTTTTGAGCAAAAAGAAGCAAGTTCCTTATGTAAAGGCTTTGAAAAGTTTGAATCTCACTCTTGGAAAACAAGTGTGCCAAATACTGTATAGGAGAGAGATGAGTTTTTTCAAATTGAAAAAAGGATTTGGTATAGTGTACTACATTTAAACCACAGATTTTAGTGTTTTCATTTCTCAAACTCATTAAATAGACCTTGACAAATCCCTGTTTCTCTTCCTTTGACCCAGAACTTTAGGAAGTGTGTCAGAGAATTTAGTGTTGTTTTTCAGGAATTACTCCCTGTTCTGAACATGACTGTGGAGGATTTCTATAAAAGGTTTGTCACGTGTGGCTGTGATAAAAGTGTGCATTCAAATCCAATACATTGCTAATTCCACACTTAGTTCTCCCCTCTTTTGTACATTAAGAAAACATAACATGACAAATGTCCTTTGCAGCTCTAGGTTGCAGAAAGGACAAGAAAAGCAAAGGCAGAAGCTCTGGTGCCCTGAATACTGCTTTACCATCGAGGCTGAGGTTTCAGTGCTTAAGTGGAAAATTGCCATACTAAAGAAATGATTGCTTGCTGACTGTATGAGTTGGGGATCTGGGGTGTGTGTGACCATATTGATTCTAAAGTGCTCTTTTTTTCTTAACATGTTTTTTCTTTTAATTCCAACTTCCAGGAACATGGACTCCTTTGATAAACACCATAAACATTTCCTAAGTTAATTTAAGAGAAACCCCAACCCTATAATGCTAACCTTTCTACTGCTGAATCAGAAAGCTAATTGAAAGAAATGTTCAAACCAGAAAATAAGAAAATTTTAAAATAAAAATTAAAAAAAAAAAGGAAATAACCTTCTCAGAACAAAACCCTTAGTCACCAACATTTCAGATGGCAGTCTGAGGAGTCTAACCATTCTGTATTATTAAAATACCATCAAATTAAAATAACGGCAAAATACTGAGAGGCAAATTGTGTTCCCTCCTCTGTGGTTGTGGCAGGCCAGCAGTCAAGGACCCAGCCAGGAGTGTAATTTCTGTGGGAAGGAGGGGAGGGAGAAGGGAGGATACCTTTTGTGTTTCAGGGCTGCGGAATGTGGTACTAGAAAAAGTGGGCAATTGTGAGCTGCATTGTCTTAGCCGGTTTGGTACTTGGCAATGACTCAGGGAGAAGCTGTTTCCTTCTTTTGTCCCCTTCTGCCCTACCAACAACAGCTGCTGGGAAGGTATTTTCCCCATGGTGTTTTGTTGAAAGGTAGACAAAATATTTTCAATTATCCCTTGCTGTTAGATTTCTGTGTAAATAATTTGTGTTATGGTAAAAATCCATCTAAGGCAGGAAGACTGTTTGCTACTTTCAGCCCAAATTCTGTAAACATTTCTACGCATGTTTAGTTTTTGCCATGTGAGCAGTATCCATTTGGGTGAAGTTAAGGATGGCTGTAGCTGAACGTTGGAAACTTGACCTACTTTGCATATCATTATGCATGTAGCACAATTTCAGTCCAAGAGAGTGTCCCGGAGATGGGAAGTCTGAGTTGCGGAAGAGTCCGTCGAGGAAATGAAATCTAGCCAACTAATATGAATTAAATATTTTTGTACTTTAGTGTAATATGTTCATTCACAACTGGAGAAGTAGTAGGAATAACATAAGCATTAACAAAAATTAGAATTTATTCAGTGGCTGAGGCAGTAACCAAAAGCAGCTTGGATGGTGGCGACGCACAGGTGATTTATGAGTGCCTTTTATGATTGGAACTGCAGATTTTGGAATTAGTTTACACTTTGCAAAGAGAGTTTTGTTTATTTTGAAAATGTAGATATGCCAAGATTACAAAAAATTTTAATGTCAAATCAGCTATGTACTGTCTTGGACATTGTAATAACAATACTTAAAAATCCTCCTATTGAATGTGATGCAGGATTTTAAGTGTGAAGGCTGAAGCTCATTACCAACTATGAGTATTTCTACACATGATCTATTCCATTAACTTAGCTCCTGATACTGCAGAAGTTTAGATGCCCAGAATTATACAGAGTGAATAATTCTATTAGAGTAAATGGGACTCCTACAAATGTGTGAAGTGAAATGTAAGCATGAAACAAGCAGGGCTGGGGCTTTTAATGGGAATCCTGTTATGCATAAATATAATTGGTATGTGAGGAGTCTCTCATGAATTAAGTCCTCAACAGGCTCCCTCCAGGTAGAGAAACAGGATAAGATGCAAAGTCCAAGAAAGGTAGGCCCCAGGTTTTTAGAGACTTATGTCCACATTTGCACGCATCGAAGCCGATAGAAGCAGATATGGATCTGTCTAAATTGAGGCAGGCATTCTTAGCATTTTTCTACTCAAGTGACTTGGTGTAAGTGACTTGTTCAGAAACACTCTGTAGGTTTGTAGCACAGCCAGGAACAGAACCCACATCTCCTGACTCACAGTTATAGACCAGACTTCTGCTCAAATTTGTGTGAAAACTTAATTGGCCGTGTTTCTCTGTGAGGAGGAATTTATTAATATTGCTGCTACCTTAGAGTGTTTTTTAATTTTCTTGATATGGTCCCATTCAGTAAAGGTGTAGAGCTGAATGTGAACTTTCTCTGAGAAGATGCAGAGCATCTGGTTTATACAAATGGTTTCCCACCAAAAAGGAAAACTTGGAACTGTACATTTTTAATGCACAGATCTTGTGCTGTTGCAATGTTAAGAAGTCCTTGTTGTTATGAATGTGCATTATGAGTATATTGTACACAGTCCTGGTATGCAAATGTGTAGCATTCAGAGAAGTGAAATAATTCTGTGTTATTATTATCTTTGTAAATTGCATCTTAAGAGTTTGTTGAGGACTTTACGACGGCAGTTTTCTATAGTCACAGCTATACAGCACAAAGTGTTTCTTTCATTATTAACAATAACTGAGCCAATGAAAATGCTTTTAAATATACACCAGACAAGCAGTTATCCAGCTCTTCCTTCTTACCATCCACAAACCATCTTTTAGCATCTTATAAACGAGCATGTAAAATAGCTTTGTAAACATCTGCTTTTCATTGTTAATTGTCAAGAAAACTAGAGATTTAAATGCTTCTTTTGTAGCATTCCTTAATCCTATCAGAAAGGAGAGCTCTAGATGCTTCTCCTTTCTCACTGCAGATAGCTTACATAGGCTGGGGGCTTTCTTCTTTTTTCCTCTTAATTTCTTTTCTTTCTTTTTTTTTTTTTTTTTTTGGTAATATCAATAGTTTTTATTTACTTACAGCTTGTTTCACATCTCAGTTTGAAAGGTCTTGCACATTCTAGTCTGTGTGGCAACTCAGTAAATTTAAACAAAATATACTATGGAATTATTGATTGCTGTATAAAATGTGTTGAAAAATCTACATTTTTTTCTCATTACGATCTGCTCAGTATTTTCTTTCATATATAAACTATCAGTTCAGGTATTGTATCATACATATGCAATAAAAAACCAGGAGTATATGTTCATACATAACATCAAAAATAATAAATTAAAAACTCACACTGCTACAGTACAATTATTATTTTTTTAGAAACACTGCCTTTATTTTGGTTAGCTTTTCTGTTCTAATAATCAAGTCATTAATGTCAGTTGAGTGTGTCTGGCAGTGACTTACTTAAGGTAGCATTCATAACACACAGTAGCTGCATTATACAGGAAAAATAAATCTATTCATGTTACATTTCCTACCTTTAAAGCTTTTTTAAAAATCTTGTATTATGGTCCTGGATTTGTAACATTTGACTTTTACCTTCTTGCATACACAAAAGGAACATTGATGATTTAAAACTATTTAATGTTTTATATTTTGTGAACAGGAATAAATCTTTTTTTATGTTCTTTTTTTTTTCCAAATCTGCTTCATTTGGGAAAAGATACTTTTTTCACTTAGAGTTTGAACGGTTCTGCAGCTTTCGTCTTTTAATTTTGGTGTTTTGAAGTCAAAGTCTGCTTAACTAATTCCTCCAGCACAGCCATTATTTTAGAATAATTTAGATTTCTCCCTGTTTTGTTGATTAAATAATAATTTAAGGGTACCATTACCTATTAATGTTTTTATTCCTGCTAGTCAAGATTTACTTCCAGAACTTCCTAAAAGAAATGTTACACGGACCTCAGCATCACTGCATGTAAAATTAATTGAAATGACATATTGTTGCAGTTTCTATGACAACCATATCATGATGCTGATGCTCTCAAAAATTTATAAACTACTATTTCAACTATGCTAATAGCACTGAGTAGAGCTAACATTTATTTACTTAATATTCTTATTAGAATCAAGCTTTTAATACTTCATGTTAAAAAAAAATCAGAAAGAGGTGTATGTCAGTATTTTTCGTTTGTCTGATTTTTTTTTGTGAAGGAATTCTGGCTTTCTATGAGAACCTTTTTAAAATCTAACTCTGCTACGTTGTGTTGACAAAGGGCTTATTCACTCAAAACAAAGAGAATGTATATCATCACTCACAAACTTTTAAACACGACATTCCAAAAGAACTCTTACAGTGCAATCCACAGTAAAAAGCAGTCTTGTTTTGTTAGTGGAACATTTAAGGCCAGTTTATTCCTATTTCTATTGTCCTAGATGCTAAACCTCAAATGCTTGTGACATGAGAGTACTGATTCACTGGCATGACTTACATAAATAAAATCACAAGCTGAAGTATCTTCATGATCAGGCACAGAGTTATAAACCCCCTAAAAATATTTACTTATTACTGCCTTGTTTTATTGTAAATGGGAAATGTGAAAAGGCTTTGCCTGGTAACTTGCATTTTTTTTTCCATATTAAATCCATACCTTTAGTATAATCACGTTATTCCATCAATCTGCAGGCTTTTAGAAGTTAGCTGATTTTAACAGTTTGACAGGGAACTCTATTACTCAGGCAACACTCACGTTGGAATCAATGGGTGTTTTACTTGAGGAAAAAATTTAGGACCAATGTAAGATGCCTTATTCAAGTTACTTCATAATTATATAGATTGCAATGACTTAAAAAATAGTGAGCTTTGCTCTCCAAACATAGTAATTTTATTCAGTCTAACTTGCAGTTATTAAAAAAGTGTGTTTTCTATTCAAAATGTGTGATTCTCATATATAAGACTTATTGATCATTGATCCAAATAGGAAATAAAACACCTTGATCTTTCAGTCATTTGTCTTAGGAAGATTCCAGAACAGTCCAATCACATTTACTTCACTTCAGTCTTAAATCTGATATTACCCTGGAAAAATGTTTCTTATAATTGAACGTTCGAATACGTTGAGATCATGTCGCATTTCAGTTTTACCAGCATGAGTGCTTTCAGCAGTTTCTGTCCAACATTCCCGGTCTACTAAGCTATATTTAAACATGTTTTGAAAGATTTATACAGTGATTTGCTTCTTAGTCAACTTTGTTGCAAGAAGTTACTACTGCATATTTGGGTAAGAAAATGTGAAGTGCCCAAAGAGGAGAGGAGGGAGGACGTGGTGTGGGATTATGCCACGATATTTACAAGCTCCAAATAAAATTGGACAGCTTGAAACAACTCCCTACCCCAAAATATCTTTGTAGAAATTTTAACCTCTTGTCTTGGTATTTTCTAAACTGTTAATCCTTTCCAGCATCATCATTTTGAGTCTCTTCATACAAAGCATGTAGTTCACATGCACAGGACTTGAGCTTCTGGATGAAACATCTTGTAGGCAGTGACATGAGCCTACAAGATTAGGCCACATTGTCACAAATCAAAAAAAACACCTTGAAACCAATGCAATTTATAAGTGCACCGTGGTAGTAATATAAAATACAAAATCATTGCCCTATCTTGAGGATTCCTTTTATTTCTGCTCATGTGGCATTTATATGTGGCTAAGTGGTAATACATTTATTTGTGATGTGGGCCAGTCTCCAGGTCAAAGACAACTTTGTTTATTTATTCTAACCTATGGGGTTGTTTTTTGATATTTTTGTTTGGTTTTATTTGGGTCTTTTTGTTTGTTTGTTTGGATTTTTTTTTACTCAGTATATGTTTGTAGCACAATAGTTCAGTCAGGGACTTTGAAAATTGTGTTTTGCTGGTGGGGTTATTTTTTATTTGAGGGGGTGGGTGTATGAAACAAAAATAAACTGATGGAATAATTGCAGTGTTACAATAGAAAGTCTATACACGCTCTGTTGAATTCCAGCATGTGCTGTCAGAATGGGACATTGCCAGTGAGAAAATAAAAGCACCGTGGTGTGCTGATAGGGGTTTGCAGTCGTCGTGTTTCAGAAAGGGCTTTTGTGTCACTGAGATTCTAGGGGAAGATCCTCAGCAACTTTTATGTTTGCACCACTGACCTAGAGTTTACTCTGGGCTGGAATATAAAATAGAGCTGCTGTGGGCTGTAAGGGGCTCCTGTAGAACGAGTCCCCTCTCAGCCCCTCTAATGTGTGGGCAGGTACAGCTCTACCTGACACAGATCTTCCTCTCATATCCAAAACAAGCTCTGCTATTCCCAGCTGAAGCTGGGAAAATTGGTATAATATGTGAGGCCACACAGGTGCATGCCTCAGTATGAGTGTGATGATTGCTCTAAACATCTCTGGCATGGCTTGGGGTTGCTTCTGGAAAAGTGCATTTAAAATCACTGTTAATCTTGAGCTGCGTTTTTCTATGTTAGCGGTGGTTTATGGTCATCCTGTTGTACAGAGATGGGAGGTGAAAAATGATTAAGATGACAAACAGGCAAATCCAGCTGTTAGGTGAAATTCCCAGATTAGGAAGAGCAGATGCATTTCAGTGGAAATATTTGCACCTTCCATAGTCACGCTACTGTTTTTCTACTTTAACTCTGTGCATGAAAAGCATTAGGTATCCAATCTTAAGGTGATTCCTAATCACAGCTGAATGTAATTGCCATCTTTTGGAGCTTGTTATTAGAGTTCATATGAGTCAGGTGTGGAGGTTACTCTGCCAGTGCAAGTAGTAGGTGGGAGTTAAGGGACTTCAACCTTGCCGGTGCAGTCAGTGCTTTTCTGGGTGCCAGGGTCCCCAACATGATGGATACCTTCCGGTAGCTGGGATGCTTTCCACCAGCTGCTAAAAGCCTCCTGAGAGGAACCCCCTTCTGGGTGAAAGCTTTCCCTGAGAGGTAAGTGATGTGTTGTGCCCCTCTATAAATGGAACTGTCTCCTGCACTAGATCCATTTCCATTGCTTTCATGTGCCTGGAGCATGCCTTAGAAACTCATCATCCTGAGCCTTGTCCACAACTTTTAGCAGTGTCACCCCAGGTAATGTCCATGGGTGGTGACAGCCTGGTCTTTCTTATTTTCTTTTTTCCCATTTCCCTTCCATTAATATAAATATAACCAAAACCCCAGCCTCAAACTTGAAATCACCTAAAAGACTTGAGAAAGAAAATCTTCGAGGAAAGCCCGGGCAGTACAACTGGCCTGATTTTGGCCGGGGGAGGAGGCGGAAAGGGGATGGGCAGAGGAGCCAGCAGTGCTCCCTGGCACACGCTCCGAGGGGACGCTGCCTTCCAGCAGGGGGGTCGGAGGAGATTTACAGGGAGCGGTGCCGGCGGGAGGAGCGGGCCGGGATGCGCTCTGCCCTACTCACCCCAATCCTCCGAGGAGCGCCCAGCCACGGCGAGACAGGAGAAGGAGGGAGAAAGTCTCGAGGCAGGGGGTTAAGGAAAACACCGGTGCGGTGCTTTCGCTTTGTGTATTCCTATCTTCTCAATTCTCCTTAAAATTCTCCCTGTCTTTCTCCGGCCCCTGAGAGCGGGCAGGAGGCAGCGGCCTGCGCTGTCCCGGAGCCCCGGGCGCTGCGGGCTGCCCGCGGCGGAGCCCCGACGTCCCCGTCCGCCCTGCGCGGGGTCCCCGCGGCCGCGGCACGTTCGGCTGCCCCGGGAGCGCGGCGGGCGCTCGCTGCGGGGCCCGCGGCCGCCTCACGGTGGCGCGGTAAGCACATGGACAGGCCCGGGCGGCCGGGAGCGCGCTCCGCTCTGCCTTCCCTGGAATAACAGTCCCGGTAATGTCTCGGATAAACCAAACCGCTGCTACAGCGGCGCAGGGACGGGGGATGCGCGATGCTCCGCGCCGGCGGAAGGTGTTTCAGCCTCCCCGGTCTGCGCAGAGCCCGGCGGCATCGGAGCGAGGGTCCGCGGCACCTCAAGAGCGCGGTCTCACCTGGGGTTAGTTCCCCCCTCCCCCTCTCCGACTCACTCCTCCCCCAGCCCCTCAGGAGAAGTTTGCAAAGAATGTGATGGAGAGTGCAAAGCGGCAGATGCCGACGTTAAGCTCCGGCTCGGTTCGGGCCCGAGGAGCTGTGCCACAGCCCCGAGCCGCCGCCCTCGTCAGCGCAGCAGCTGCGCGCCCCTGGCACCCGGGGTACCCGTGGGGGGACGAACACAATGTAGAGTCATCTTACCTCCGAGCCGAGGGAGCAGCCTGCGAGGCGGCGGCGGGAGCAGCGCGGCTCCTGCCTCCCGCCCCGGCCGGTCCGTCACCGCGCTCCGGCAGCGCCGCCGCGCCCGCCCCGCCGGGCTCCGCTCCCGCCGGGCTCCCCCGCCCCCGGCGGGCAGTCCCCCGCCTCAGCCCCGCGCACATCCGCGACTCAGGGGCACCGTTCCGAGGCAATCCTTGCCGGTGCAAATCCCCCGAGGCTTCTCTCCGCCAGAGCGTGGAACAAAATTGCCGGTTCCCCTGAGTTTTTGTCAGGCTGTGCTGGCGCTCGGGAGCAGGTAAGGCGGCTGCTGGCTGCCAGCAATCCCCGCTGCACTTGCAGCGAGCAGCAGGAGCCGGTGGAAGTGGGAGTGTGGTCTGCTCTTCATTAGGGAGGGGGGAACGGACCCTGGAGGTGATGCAGTGAAACACTTCTACTCCCTTGCATTGTGTTTGTCACAGACCACGGGCGCTCTCCTTTTATAACATTCACTTCAAGCATTCTCAAACCCAACCGGAATAAGTTCTGATCCTCCCCTTTAGTTTACATTGGGGTTGTCAAAGGATTAAATAAATGAAACTTTATTTGACCGTGGAGTTTACAGACCCTGGGATCCCTGCGCGCTCTGGCCTTATTCTAATTCTATAGCGGTAATTACCCTTCGTTTCTTTAAGTGCAATAGATTTATTGCCTTAGAGACTATGCACAGTTTGATTGAATTATTCATTTTTTTTTTCTTTGGTGTAGACTGCATCTGGGGACTGATGTGACGTGTAGATTTTTTTTTTCAGGAACAAAGGGAATGTGGAAATGAAAGAGAGAGGGAGAGAGAGGCTGGCAGATGTGATGAGATGCGGTGAAGGTGTATCCAGCTTGGCACTCCCACTCCTCTCTTCTCCTCTCATTGCAGCCCTGGGTGACTCTCAGGCTAACACAAACAGCTTTTCTTCCGCAGCCTGCCCTCTGTCACTGTAAGTACAACAGCCTTCTCTTATCAGCATGCAAATTCCAGCCACTCACTACCTTAGCCTGGTGTTTGCACTTTAGATTTACAGAAGGGACCTTTAAAATGAACTTTCCGAGACAGGAAGGGGTTTTCATGTCGAACTTGCTTTTATTTTCTTTGTAAAAGTTTATGTGGTTTTTCCAGTTCTCTCTTCCCCCCCTTCCTTTTTTTTTTTTTTTTTTTTTTTTTTTTTTTTCTGAACGGCGGGGGCGTGGAGCGGGGAGATTGTTGCTGCGGCTTTTTCCTTCGCTATCAAGATGATGCACAGTTAAAAATGAAATTAAATTCTCCTTGATCCTTTTTCTGCCAAGACAATACATTTTGTTGGCAGATGACGCTGTAAGGAATTCAGAGGTTTTGTTTTCAGACGGATCTTTAGCTTTGAGTGTTACAAAATGCAAACGTCCCCTAAATTTGGAGGAGTTCGCCAGAGGTTCTTGTTCTAGGGGAACTCGTATCAGCTGATGGGTTTGCTTTTGAAGAAACGTGCAGTAATTTACTTCTATCTAGTCTAACAAAACTTTTTCCCAATCGGATTATCAGGCTTTAACTTCTTTTCCTTTAGCTTTCTCTCAGATGCTGTTGATTATTTCGCAAAAGTTTCTCTGAACATCTTTACCAAGCCTCTAACAAGCCTTCATTGTCGGACAGTGTCCGCAGAGGGAATTTATAAACATGCTTCTTAATTGTCCGGCATTAACTGGGGTGAGAGGGCAGTTAAGAAGTGGGTGAATGACTTTTAAAGTGAAATTTCTTGCCCTTTGAATCCAAAACTTCTGAGACTGTTCCGCCAACTCTGCAGGAGTTGCAGGTTTGCTGCTCAGGTTAAAGATGCGGTACGTACAACTTAGCACACAGACAGGTTGCCTCGCTTGTTGAACACTGCTTTACTTTAAGGCATTTGGTGAGGCACACGGCGCAAAATGCCATGACAGCTGTGCGCAGGTAAGTGCCCCGACCTGATGTGAGCGCCTGCGGTCCCTTCCCTGGGCAGGCACCCCCAGCAGGTCAGCATCCCTCCTCAACATCTGCCTGCCTTTAGCCTTCAGGAAGCCAAAGCAAGAGCAGTCATTCCAAACGCGGTTTCTAAAAGTGGGGTAACGCTCCAAGGGAAAGCGTTTTCTTGTTTCTCGGCACGTGTATACGGATCCGCACGCCGGGTGTTCACTTATGCAAACAAAGAGGGCATCCCAATTATCCCCGTGCAGCGTGCACACACACACACACTCACATTTGCATACAATGCCCAAGGAATCCTCTTTTCCTGCCGCCGAGAAGTTGCCGCTCTCAGGCGCTGTGAGTTCCATCTGTAACTTAATTGATCACACAGGGGAAGCAACAAGCTGGAGAGCTTTCCTTGCGCTCCGCATGGCAGCGTGGCCGCATCCCTGCCGTGTCCTGCCCCAACCCAGTGTCATTCCCTGCACTGGAATTTCGGGAGTGCAGCGGGATGCTCCCCCGAGTTGGAGCTAGGTGGGCGGTTAGATTTATCTGATGCCTTAATTATCTCTCGTCCCATTCCCGCTTCGTATTTAATAAGGCGCTACATTTGAGGAGTGCTTGGGCTGTTTTTTTCTTTTCTGTCTCTTGGAAGAAAAAAAACTTCCAGCAACAAATTACTAGAGTTGCAGACTGAGGCAGACTATTCGTCCTTGTATTCTGATTTACATCTCTTTTCTTACATAGCTCATTTAAATTTTTTAAAGATTTTTTTGCGTGCCAAAGCTACACTAGTTGTGCAAAAAGTCAAGGTAGTTCCTTTACTTGCAGCAGGTTTAAATGTGTTACAAGGAAAGTGTTAGTGGCTAATCACGGGAATTCTTGTAATTAAAGATTAAAAATGACAGAGTAATATCTCGAGAGGCAGCTATTTACTGTTGTTAATTCCATACACCGGGTAACTGCAGCAAGGTGAATACACTGAATTAGCCGAATGCAGGTGAATACAAGCTCAGTATTTACAATCATACAATTTCCCCTTATCTCTGAATTTCACTTTTTTAGTGTCTTTTATTAAAATTGAAAGAATGCATGGGAATTAGCTACTATGCCCTCATCAGCTAATTTGATGATAAAGCTTTACTAGATAATTGTAAAGTTCTGTTTCAAGGAGCTTGCTGCTTGCCGAATTGGACTTGGTTACTCCTTTTATTGTAGCGGAATTGCCAAAAATATCGTATAAAACAGGTCCACTATTTCAAGAGGTTCTGACTTACAACTCCTTTTCCCTGAACTCGGCTCGAGAGGGGCGATAGCACCTCGGATAGCAGAGGATGCAACGTGCATGCCTCTAGCAGTGTGTAGAGTTTTACAGCTTGTTAACAAAATGAATCAGAGCCAGGTCCTATCTGTCCTGTGCCATCGCGTTAATGTTCAATTTTCATCACGTCCTGCTGAAGCCAGGTTCATTCACAGTGGGGCTGAGTGTGCTTCTGGGTCTAACCTAGTCTGCAAATTTCTACTTGAGAGAGAAGGAAAGTGAAATCAGGCTCTCTCCTCGTCTTTTTGGCCTCTATAAGTTATGAAGCTATTTTAAAATTAAAAAGTTTGTCTGTTACTAACTGTTCCAGGCGCCTTCTGGAAAATGGGGAGAAAGTGCCAAAAATACAGAGATGAATCAACAACTTCTCTCTCTCATTTTGTGGGCTTGAGGTTGCTTTCCGCACTCCCATCTTAACAACAGTTTAGCCTAGGTGTGAATAATATCAAAAGAGGGAGACGTTCGCTCTGCAGCGCTGTTTGCCCACCTGATCTGCGGGCCCCTGACAGTTTGAAAGACTCTTTTATGTTTACCTTTGGAATGCAAAAATACAGCAGGGAGACTTTCTTGGGTTTGCAATACTCTGCCACTGGTTGATTTTCTCCTCAGCTCCTTATAGTTTTTCCCTTCTTTCTCCCAGATCTTTCCTTCCCCCCCCCCCTTCAATTAGCACTTCCAAGAGAGCGTGAGTTCCTAAATTGGTATTCAAGCTGATATTCCAGTCCTTATCTGTTGCCTTTTGGTAGGCAGAGAGAGGGATATTTATATATTGCCGCTGCTAAAATTTGTCGTCGTCGCCACGAGAATCCCAACTTCAGCTCGAGTCCGTCCTAAATCAGTTTTTCCTCTCCGGCCATACCTGTCTTTCTCTTTTCACTGCACTCACGTTTCACCTTTCTGCTGAATCCATCACTAAATAGTTTGTGGACTCTGAGTGCCTTCTCTCCCCTTCCTCTCCCCCGGGACCTTTTAGCTGGACTCCCATCTCTGCTGTAATTTATACTTTCCATTTCATCTCCCCCACCCCCGCCCCCCTTTAAAATTTTTTTGTAATTTTTTAAAAAAATTTTTTCCCCTCCGGGCCGTGTTGTGGGATCGGGCTCTTCACAGACCCATTTATCAGCTGTCACTAAGCGCTTGCTGAGTGCTTCCCTCTCGTCGTCCCCGCTCCCTCCCCACGCCGCCAGCCCTTCCCTCCTCCTGCACATCGTCTTTCTCCAGATTTTTCTTTTTTTTTAATTTTTTTCCCCCTTGTAATTTTATTTTCCTGGTGTATCCCGTGAGCCGGCGGGACTCTCCCGGCGTGTGTGTCCCCACGCAGCGCGGCGGGCGGAGGGCGGGCCGGCCCCGTGTGACACGGCTCTCCCCCCGCGCCGCCCCGGCCCCGCGAACCGGCTCCCCCGGGACCCCCCCGCTCCCCCTCCTCCTTTTCCGGCCCCCGCCCCGCCCTCGCACCCCCTCCCCGGTAACTTTCTAGTACCTTTCCTCACCACTCCGGGCAATCAGTGGTCATTAGCGGGAGCGGAGCGGTGTAGGGTTTCATGTGTCTAATGGCCCTGTGAGTGGTGATAGCTGCGCGGGGATGCGGCTGGCAGCCCGCGCCGATTTCACTTTCTGTTTTGTGCTCACTTTCTCCGCAGTTGTTGCTCTCCCCGCTCGCTCCCAGCCTCTCTCTCTCTCTCTCCCTCTCTCTCTGTCTCTCCCTCCCTTCCCCTCTCCCTCCTCTCTCTCCCTGTGTTGTCTCATCTTGCCTGTGCTGTCTGGGCGGGGGAGCCCTGCCTCCTTTTGCCTTCCTCAGATCAATGCCCTGGCCACTCACTTTCTGATGTTGCACGACGGGAAATGCTTTGAATACTTACGACATGGCCGCTCACATTGATTGCCAAGATTGACAGCAGTAACCATCGCCTTCACTTGTTTCAGGAGGAAAAAAAAAAAAAATGAACCTGATTGTAACCAAATCTCCAGGCAACCCATCCGCAAACTTCTAACGATCGGGATCCTGCACATCCATGGCCCGGAGAAACACCAGCAGACTCTAGTTCATTTATTTTATTTTATTTTACCGAATTACTACCCATTTATTCCTCTCCCCTCCCTCCCCCCCTTCACCTCCTTCCCTCTTTTTTTTTTTTATTTTTAATTTTTTTTTTTTAATGAAAATTACCGAAGCGCGTTGCAAAAAAAAAAAAAAGGAGGCTCTCCCAGTGCTTTGTGCCACACTGGATCCCGAGGAGGTAACCAGGAAAACCAGCCCTATTGTGTTGTATACCTGTTGTTTGCTGTGGTGTGTAGTGCTGCGTGGCTTGGTGGCGGTGGCGGTGGTTTAATGGGTTTTCGCTGGATTTATGTCGCTTTGCAGGAGAGAATTCAGTTCCCCCTGCGCTGTCTTTAATGGGTTATTAGTTGCAATTGAGTGAAGCAGCAGCGTCCGGAGATAGATCTGTTGTTTAGCTTTTAACATTGCTGAATTCACCCCTTCCCCCGCCTCCCCCTGCACGATTATTTACTTTGATATCACGAGGGTGTTGTGTTTCTTTTTTCTTCCTTTTTTTTTTTTTTTTTTCCTCCCTCCCTTCTCTTTAGGGAAAAGTAGTTATAGTCTCGTCCCCGTGCGAGTTTCCGGGGCTGTTTGAATCCCGAGGTTTCCGAGACGTTAAGGGACCCCAGTACCTTGAAATCACAACACTTTCTCATCCTTCCCGAGTAGAGTTTATTTTAAAATGTAGTGACAGATCAGCGTTGTATTTTAAGATCACCCACGGCAGGCGAACACATGGTGCGGGAAGATATTGTACGTAAGGAACTAACACGAGAGGGAGAAAGAGAGGAAAAATAAAATCCGAAATAAATCTTTGAGAGCGGAGCGCTGCTGTCATTGCTCCGAAGTGCTCGCGTGGGTTTCTCCTGGCGGATAACCCCGAGAGACGCGGGATGGAGAAAGGCGAGGGGAGTTTAGTGGTGCTTGTGGGTTCTGCGCGAAGTTTGAGGTGGGTGAGTGCTTTGAAGTTGGCCGGGGACGGCTGCGGGGAGCACACAAAGCTGCGGGAGCGGCGGCGGCCGTGCCGCGCTCGGCCACGGCGCGGCGCTGTCCCGAGGATCCGCCGCCGCCGCCTTATCTCTGCCGGCAGAGCCCTGGATAAAGTTATACCGAAAACTTTAAAATCGATATCGCGCCCTAATTCGTGATACACAGGGAGGGGGGAAGAAGGCAGTCCATCATCAGAGAGCTCTGTTTACACCCGGGGAAGGGGAGATGCGTGCCGCTTTGTGGCAACAGTCGACCTGGGATTTCTTGCTGCCTTAGCTCTTTGCCGGAGGTCATGCAAATCGACCTTAAAAGAATGCATAAGCCATAAATTAAAATAAACCCTTAGCCAGAGGCTGATCCATAAGTAGACAATACCTAACCTGGACAAAACGGCTTCCTTTGCGAGCTGAAAAAAAGAATAGTGCCTAAACTAAATGCAAAGTAAGTTTTCAGGAAGTATTTCACTTACTATTATTACTGTTATTCTTCTTTTAAAATAAAATAGTGGCAGTTGCAACAAGCTAGCGCAGCTGTTTGCAGGCGGTGCTGCAGGATACGAGTGAGGCAAGGTGTGTCTTGTGGAGAGCTTGTTCTTTTCCTGAGTTTCACTACCTTGGAAGCTGTTTATTTCTTTGGATTGGGGATAAGAAGCCTCTTTTACAGTTCAAGCAATTTGATGTTTTATCTCGGATAACGCTGAAGAGTTTATGGCCAAATCTGGGTTGCCTGCAACTGTCACATGCGCGCACACAAGCTGTGTCTGTATATAATAGTCTCGGGGCTTGTTTTTTTTCCCGCAGTTTTTGACAATTGTTCCATTCATGATCCTGAAAGGAATCATCAGTGGGAGCTAATGAGTGCGCCTCTGCGGCTTGCCCTGCTCCGGGGAGGAGCGGGCACCGGCGCTGCCCGCTCGTGTAATGCATGCACGCGTGTACCGGCGGCGGGGTCGCGGCTGGGTGTAGCCAGGGGAGAGGGAGAGCAGACAGGCGTGATGCGAGCAGGTACTTCCACGCGTGCCGAGCCGCCGGAGCGTGTCCCCGGGCCGGCGGCCCCGGGCGCGGCCCGAGCCGTGCGGCGGGGCCCGGAGGTCACTGCAGGCACCGCTCCTGTCCGGCCGAGCGCTGCCTCCGCTTCCTGCGGGCCGCCTCTCCGTGGGCTTTGCTGCGGTTTTGTTATTTGTGAAAGGACGGGAAGGAGTGAAAGTGGCACCGTGAAAGGACAATTAGTGTTGCGTCTGAGTGGCCGGGGTGGGGGAGAAGGGGGGCCGCAGAGAAAGGCAGCCCGGTGGGAGCCTGGGGACGGCAGATTAGTGCTGTCCTAGGGGTGTTTCCCAAAAACAGAGAGGTGAAACTTTCTGTGATAAAGTAATATATCTTCGCCTGCTGTTCGTAGATAAGGTGTATGTTTATTAAGCAAATTTAAATAGCCTTCGGCACACGAGCAGCACTTTGTTCCTGCTGCTTTCTTTTACCCTCGCTTTAACGTTTTTTTGCCATTTCCATCTTCAGTGCTGATCGTGAGGACAGGAGAACAGTTCTGCCCAGTCCTCAAACAGAGTTTGAAGTCCAAAAATTAACGAATTTCCCTTTCTGTATTCGTGTAATGGAGCAATTTTGAAACCTGTTTTGAGTCTTCGACTTGACTTGACTTGTTTTATTGACGTGCTTGTGCCCACTCATTTAATTAAGCCATTATAATACCATAAAGTAAATAATAAGAATGAATGTGAGATATGTGCATGCAGCCTGCCATTAAATACGAACGTTTCCCTGGAAAGGACCCTTTAAAAAACTTTTTTTCAGCACCCCGTGATTCTTTGGCAAGATCTTATTGCAGGTTTTTGTTTTGAGCCAGGATATTTCGTGGGTTTTTGTGCTCATGACGTTACATGCACACTACGCTTGGAATATAAACAGCAAGCCTACCTAGCAGCTCATTCTAGTAAAACTAAGGAATAATTATTTATAGTGAGTACATTTAAAAGAAAATAATGAGGTCATTTGGAGTATGCTGCAGTTTGAAGTAGCTCGACACCTGGCAGAAACTACATATGCGTTTTCTTCAGACTCTGCACTATCCATAACTTTTCCTTATAATACATTCTTGTGTTAAGTGAGAAAGGCTGTTTGTAAAACAATCCCCTGGCTGGTTCCAGTGTTGGGTGAAGCTGATCCTGTAATGGCATTTTGTTTTGAACAGTTGCTGTAGTTGAAGTTCCCTCATAAGGTAAGGTGGCACTGGGTCTGAAAGGAGGTCCAAATGCCACATTTATAATTAGACTGCCAATTCAGCACATTGTATCTATTGCTATACAGGGATATACTGCTGTGTCTGGTCTCTCAATAGACTGTATTCAGAATTAGCCAATTCAACTGCTTAAACTTTGGAGTCAAATTTAGAATAGGCAATGAGAGAAGGAAAGAAAGAAAACAATAATGCTTTCTTTTTTTCCCTCAGCTAGCTATTAAAAGCCAAAGAATATACGGAAACCAACCCAGGCACTGCTCTTGGAAGCCCTGCACCGAGCGCAGCCTGGCCAGCCTCGCCTGCAAAACCATTTTGAAGCGCGCTTCTCCGGGGGGAGGGGAAGGTGAGCCCTGGGCATCGCTCCCAGCGCCGCTCTCCAGGCCGCTTCCCGGGCCGCGCCGGCCGCCCGCCCGCAGCCGGGGGAGGGGAGCGGGGCCGGACCGGGCGGGTCGGGTCAGCCCCGTCCAGTCCGGCCCGGCCCTGGGCTGCAGCGGCCCCCGGGGCGGGCCGGCCCCCGGAGCCCCAGGTCCCCGCTTGGGGCGGAGCGGCCGCGCCGGGGACCCCGCACGTGTGCCTGCCGTGTCCCCGGGGGGCTGGCGGCTCCCGGGCCCTTCTCTCCTGTCACACTCCTCGTGTCGCTGGCCCCGCTTCCCCCGGCCTCGTCGCCGGGAACTTTAATTCATTCAGCGATGAGCGCCTAAGAGGCCCTTTGGTCGGCAGTCTCGCATCCTCTGCTAAACGCATTATTCCCTCCCTCCTCCCTGCAGCGCGCTGCTCCGTCTCGGTTCTGCTGGGAGGCTGAACTGGGCTGCCTCAGCGCTCCCTCGGTTTCCTTCTCTGCTAGATGGCAGGGTGCAAGCCAGTGCCATGTGTATAACACAGCATAAAGGGAGCGAGACAGATGGCTGTCTCTCCCTGCACGTTCCCGACTCTCCGCTCAACTTATGTAACTGCTGCTTTTCTTCCTTTTTTTTGCGTTTACGCACCGGGGAAAGCGACAAGAGAAACAAAGTGGAGCCCATCAGTTTCACTGGTAAGGCCACGAGTGCCTTAGCAGCAGAAAATACTTGTAGGAAATAATAGCTGATGTCCAAAGTTAGTCGCCTTCACTTGTCAGCTTGGTTTTGTTCACAAGTGGGAACTGCCAGTGCTTGTTCCCTCTCCAGTGGTTTTTAATATGTGGCCAACAACTGTTCGTGGTCATTTCCCGCCGAACTTCTTCTGCTCAACAGGGAAAAAAAAAAATCTCTTTGGACATGTTTTTTGCATCTTTGTTCGTATTTTTAGTCCAAAGTATTCACATATCCCTGCAGTTCTTGGAGGCCTTAAAATAGCTTGTGGCAATAAAGGCCAGAGCTTTGCATGATGATAGCAATAACAAATACTATTTTTTTTTCTCAGTTGGCATTAGAAACTTTCTTTAGTCCTCTTTTATCTGCTAAACACTGTGATCACCTTGGGAGATAACACTTCAGGAAGCATATCTATCAATCTTTTACACTTGGGTAGATTTCTGCCTTGGAAGTGTATAGATCACACTCCAAAGGCTTCAGTCGATCAATTTATTTATTTATTTACTTCCTAGAACAAAAATTACTTCGGAAAGAAACGCCAGGATGCACTTGGCTTTCCACCCCATACAATGGGATGTTGTATATTTCCTTTTATCCACAGTGTCACTTTAGAGATCAGCGGGCTCGTTTGGCAGACCTTGCATGTAATGGCTAAAGTTTTCCAAAGTTATGTAAATAGGGCTGTTTGTGTATATGTGAACTATGTCAACTGCAGTCATACAGCGACATATTTTTAAAACATTTCAGTTGGTACAGTAAATCACAGAGGCAGAGCCTTGAGACGTTTCTGCACGGTGTCAGAACCCGGGAGAGAAGTGCTGCTGTGTGAAGTGCTACTCGTCAAGTAGCAGCAAAACACAGAGGTGCATGTTTCAGGTTTGTACTGTAGCAAGCTGGTTTCTGTTAATCCCTTTCAGTGGCTTTTTGTGTAATTTTTATGTACACAACTTTCTATTTTTCCTCAGGCAGAAGAGCGAGAATGGGAACTTTTAGGGGACTTGTTACCAAACCGCAGAAATTGAATTTTCTTCTCTTTTGTATGAGCCATTTGGAATTTTTTAGACACATGATTCTCCCACAGTATGTATCTGTCCATGTGTCATTGCAGGCCTTTGCATCACATTATGAAAACAACAAAACACCATAAAATCCTATCACTATAAGGCTGTGTCCTGGACTGATGTGATGTCTGTCTGAAATATGTGCCTATTTATTTAGATGTAGCTCTGCAGAGAAGACAGAGATCTGATAGATGTATTTGCTGGAAAGCAGCCGATTTCTGCAGTGATAAAACTGGATAATTACATGTTCCCAAAGCCTTTTCAGCACAGAAGTAGGTGTTCTTTTAAAACAGTGTTCTGTGGCAACAACAAATATTTGTGACATCATTGTAAGAGATTTCCTGCCAATTTTTAGTTTACTGTCTTTCAGAAAGTCTAGAGTTCTTTGGAACTCGTGAAACTGCTACAGATACCCATCGTCTATTCAAGTATTCAGTGAAGTTTTAAATAATTCTCTTTCAATTAGTACAACAGGAGCCTGAAAAATGGATTTTCTCTTAAAGAAACAAGAATCAGTACACAGACATTTCTCTCCTCCTCTTGTATATTTTAAAATACTCATATCAGTTTTATGTTTACTGTTTTGTCTTCTTAAATTAAGAAGAAAAAAACCAGCGTCCCAAGTCTGAAAATCATTGCTTGGAAATTAGTTCAATCGAATATTTCTTGAATCTTGTGGATTGGAAAGGGTAAGATAAAATTAGGTATATTGTTAAACTAGGTTAATCAGAGTAATTCCTTTATAGTGCAGAATGGATCAATGGATGTTTTTTGAAGTCAGGCAAAACATTCCATCAAGTTAATGTGTTTAAGGGTATCATATCAGGGACAGACAGGTACTAGCAATGATAAAAAACAGATAACCTGCAACAAAATGATTTACAGATGGGCCATTATCATCTATAGAGAGCTTACACAGATCATGTTCTTTAGAAAAAGAGAATGTAATTCTATAGAGCTAGGATAATTACCTAAATGGGCCTGAATATTTAATGTTTTTTCTGAGTGACTAGTAGAATTTGTCAAAGCAAAATTTTTTAGCCTTCTTATGGCCAGCATATTAATATAAGATACAGGAAAGTACTGGGTTCGTATGTTTATGTTTATTTTACCTGTTTGTTGAAGTAAAGCTTGGGAAATGTTTTGCTTCTTCCTGTGCAAACTTTGTAGTGCACACCTTTAAAATATGTTCAGGAATGTAGTATCCGAATTAAAAAAAAAAAAAGGTGAAAAGTTTGATGTTAGTGATTTATTAGATTTCAGAACCTATTGCGTACAGCAAGTGGCTGAGTTGCATCTCTTCCATCGGTGGCAAGACAGGATGTCATTTAAATATTTTTTCTTTCTTCTTGAGCTACACAGAAAGGTGTAGTCAATTGTGTCTCCAGTCACTGGTAGACTGACATAAGGCAATAGGAAACTCTAAAACCTCAGAGGTGCAGTATTGATTTGATTCCTAACTGCAAATCCTTCATATCATTGCTCCAAATATCTAACTTTACACCAATATTACCCATTCTTTTTATAGTGACACCATGCTTAGTAAAAAACTTCTAAGCACTGAGGTCAGGTGTTGAGATTGGATTCTAGTTTATTTTTTATGAATCAGATAAAGATTTCTGTGCATGAGACCGTATGTGAAGATGAGAGAACAAGAACATTTCCATATCAAAGGCAATATATCTGAGGCTGCATAGTAATTAAAATGCAGTGGTTTGGACTCTGTGCACTAGCACTTACGCTGAGCGTTGTTGGGACCTTGTGCAGCATGCAGGCGGTTGTCTCTCGCATACTTCTAGAAATATACTTATAATTTTGTACAAACATTTATGCCAGTCCACACTTTTCTGTGGATAATTTGTATTTCATCCAAACCATTCAAAGTAGAAGTTATTTTTTGAGCAACCCCCTCATTATGGCTTTTGTGCATCAACTATTTTTATTCTGGTTGTTTGTATTTCCTCTTACCAGAATGATGGCTTGTTTATAGTCATATTTTTTTGTGTATTTCGCTAAGACCCCTTCCATATACCACTGAAATTTTACGACTTGCATAAAATATCTTGTATTAGAAACAAAAATGCTAATATATTTTCAGATTTATTGCAAATGGTGTGATTTCTTACATACCATGCTTTATGGCAAATTAAATGCATGTGCTGGAACATAATATTTTTAATGAAACAATATGTGTTTACTAATTCCAACTAACTGTTACACAACATAAGGAGAATTTATATGTTACTCCAAGGACCTGCCATTGTGGGAAAATTGACATAAAATACTGCAGGGCGCTCCCTATCTGGAAACTCTTTTCTGGAATAAATGTGACTTTAATTCCTGAGTGCATCACCCTGAGCTGTTCCGGAAGGGCTGCTGTTGAATTGTTTACTTCATAAACCCTGTTGGTCAGTGTCCCAGTGCGGAGGAGGCAGAGAGTTCTGAGAGTTTCCTCGTTACTCAGAGATGCTCCTTCCACAGAGGCTCTGTCCATTAAATGCTCCAGAACTACTGAGGTGAAGTTTTTAGGAAGTCTTTGTGCTTTAAACAGATGTTTGCACCCAGATTGTAGTGCAGCAATCTTGCAGTCGTGCTTAGTTTTGTCCAGTTTTAGGTGATGATTGATGGATGTGTCCATGGGTACTTTGAGCTGGAATCCCACCATTCCAGAGAGTGTTCTGCTGCCTCTTACATCTGGGAGATTGCTGTGGATGGGCTCGTTCCACCGAGCTCCTGACCATTTGTGGTTAGTGAAAACCCATGGTATTTTTGCACTAGTGGGGGGGTTAACCTCAGTGTCATGGCCTTATTCCAGCTCAGACAGGATGGAGTTGCCCATCTACATTCTGACAGTTTTAACTGGCTCAAGGAATCCTCACTCCCTTTCCTCAGTGTAGTTAGTTGTGCTGAGGGCACTCACAGCATTTTACCTCAGTAGGGCCAAATCTACCTGTTGAAGTAATAGGTGGAACTAGATGAGGACTCAGATTTTGGGAGCTCTCTGGAGAAAAGCAGGGTCATATAAGCCAGTCTGACGTGGCTTATTGTTATTAGAATGAGCATTTTGAAGGATTTGATATATATGGAATTTGAATGTTGAACTATTTCAGAGGAATATTTTGATATAAGTTGGTATTTGACAGATTCTCAGCTGGTATAAGCCAGTGTAACTGTTTACTTAAGCAGGAGGGTGCCTTTTTACTCTAGCCACAATTACATTCCTTGGGCCAGGATGCAGTTCCTTCTGGGTTCAATGGAAAGAACTTTTTGTGACTGTGCGGGGATGGGGCTCGTGTGTCAAGGCCCTGTTTGCATTGGATTAACTGTAGAGAATAATTTTGTGTCAATCAGCGCGGAATCAGGTTTGCTTACATGATGTTTGCTTACATGATGTATGGCTTTAGGGTGATAGTAGCAGGAATTCTCCTGATATAAACTACATGCTAGACCAACTGACCTCCATATCTATCTTCCAGCAGGTCTTCTGGTGCAGTATATTATGCAGCATGTGGGGATTCTGACTGCTGGCTTCCTGTAATTGTGGGGACTGTGTCTATGTGTTTTTTTGGTTCTTCTTTCATTCATACCTGTTCTGCTGAGGGCAGATTATCTTCTTGCAGGTCCTTTAATATTTTTCTTCCTCTAAGGGATTCATGTAGGTCACTGCAGTGGGAATATACTTTGTTCAGCCTTTAGTGCATATATATGTAGATGTGCACATGTAATTTTTTTTATGTCCCTAAGTAGTTGTGTTTCAACATATATTTAGTAGTGATTTTGTTACAGTAGTCCCTATGAGTGAAATTGAATATTTACCTCTGGGTAACATGCATACATTCTTATGTTCTGCTGTCTGTATCTACTCCCATTGCTTAACCAAAAGGTCTAAGATGAATTCCAGGAAAATCCTTTCATGCTTTCTGGCTGCCTTCTATAGGCCCTACTACTATGCTACTCATTCTTTGCACATGGAAATCATGGTGCCCATGGTGTTTCCCTTTGGAAGTAACAACGGAATCTTCATTTATTCCAAAGCCAGTTAGATATGATTGGCTTTTCACCTTGATTTCATGAGCTAGAAGGCAGTAGATTGGTGCTGGGATGGGATGATGGCTACCCAGACTGTGAGGAGTCAGTTTTGAGAAGAGTAGTGAGATGGAAAAATGTGAAACAGAAGAGATCAAGAAAGAAAGGTATTGCCACATAATGCTCTAGAAAAATAAGTAAGACAAAGCATATTCTCATGTGTGTCTGTGCTTATCCTCAACATTCAACCTGGGCTTTAAGGAGCCAAGTCTGCTGTGTATTCAAGCAGCTCAATGGGCCCTTGTTCCCTGCTTCAAAGATTTTCCCTCAAGCTTCGGTGAAAGCCAAAAGGCTTTTCTTTCCTTGCTGGTCTGCACGGTCTTTGGTACTGCTTCATGTTTATCTTCAGTTAGTGAAAATTCTCATTATTTTTAACTTCTCTACCCCCTCTAGACAAGAAGGGTTCAACCTGTGATGTTTAAGAATGTAACAAAAGCTCTGATTAGCAGGGGCAGTGCGGCTACACCGGTGTGTATTTTACTGCAGCCACGCTGCCGTGTGTTTTACGGGCTGCATGGGCGTGCCCACTAAAGGTTGATTTGGAAACACCATTGCAAAACACTCTGTGGTGGAATGGGATCAAATTACAAACACAAACTCATCTCAGCGGTGTAAAAGTGAAAGACTTTGAATGCTGTGAGTGTTGTATAGTCTTTTCAGGGAAAGAGAAAATGTGTATGGGACAGTAAATGTACCTAAAGAGTTATTACTGAGAGTTAGCTGGAATTTCTGATTTGTGATGTCGTCCCTTGGACAGGTTGAATCAATTTTTCACGATGTGAGTGTAACATAACCAAACCCAAAAGAAACAGGAGGAAACTATTTTGCTGAATTGTTTGTATGGGCGATTTCCATTAGAAGTGCAAACATCAAGGTTTAAGCTGTTGCTGTTTCTACTTGTGATGAATCTCCCCCTCCACCCCAGTCAAAGTGGCACAGAAATGCCTAGGATAACCAATAAACCAGTAAGAGTCAAATCCATCTGCAAACTGGTTTTGACTGCCCTGTTTCTGCTGTGGAAGACTTTTCTATTTCAGTAATTCTTGGGATGATTAGATAGAGAAGGTGAAGGCTCGTTTCCCCTCACACTGGTGAAGCGTGGCTCCCACATGATACTTCCTGTCTTTCACATATTGTCCCTTTAGTATCAATAGCAACTGGATGCAAATCAGGGTGGCATCTGCTGGTTTGTTTTCAGCTGACCGGGCTAAACAGCACATACGGAATTTACCGCCAGGAGGCTGTGACCTCACCACAGACAAGTGACATTCCCACAAGTAGGTAATGAAGCACCCCTATTGAGTGCAGCTCAAGTCCAAATCCTCAGCAGAGTTATTGCATATTCAGTTTAAACAGCTCTCCCAAACTTTTAAGCTGTCCCTTGATTTTTTTTAAATCCACTCTCTGTTGTAGCTGGAACGGCAGCTGTCGCTGGTCTCTGCTGATGCCACACTGTGCTGAATTGGGCCTTCTTGAAAGTGTGTGGGAGAAAAGAAGGGATGAAAAAAACCAGAGAGGAAGAGGAGGGGAAGGGCTATGAAAGGACAAAGATGGGAGGGAAGAGTGAGTGAATGCATATATAATTGAACTGAATAGCTACTGTAATGCTTGTATTGCTGTTGAACGTGCATAGAGATTTTCTGTAGTCACATAGTATTTGGCTCTATCTTGAGCTATGTAGATTTTTTAAAAGTTCCCTATATAGGTGGTGTAATGCTATCTTCTGAAGAAGATAACATGCAGTTGTTGAAGAAGTCCCTTTAGTGCTTATGGTATTCAAGACTGAATTTTGTATCCATTTTCTGTTGCTCATCAAGTTATTCACATCCAATTCTTTGGGACACAATTGATCTGTCCTTGCTGTCTGAGAAAATGTAGGTTTCTGGGAAAGGTTTGAGGGGATCAGTTTGGTCATATCAGTATTTTTTAGAAGCGTACATAAATATTATTTATAGTGATCAGTCTGGTAATGGTTAGTGTGAATCGTAAACATTTTTGTGTTTTACCAATCATTCTGACAGCAAATATTGGTTGATAGCAAATATTTTTGAAAGGATTAATAGATTCTAGATGATCAGTGTAAATTAGTAATCCAAATACACTTGCACACCAGTTTGTGGTCTGAGTATTGGATGTGAAGTGAGATTTTATTTTATGTTCTTTTGAACTTGCTTGTGATGAAGTTTTGAGACTAGCTAAAAGCAAAGCAGAAATTTAATAAGTACTTTAGAATCTGAAGTAGTTTCTGGGGATGGAAAGGGAAGGAGAATACTTGAATGAGAGGAAACAAAAGGAAGAAAGGGGATGGGATGAGAAGCAGACAGACAGGAAAAAACCCTAGGATGTGCGGGGGCAAATAAGCATTAGTGGTTGCAGCCTTTCAAGGCATACCTAATTACTTTATTCTCCTCCTTCGCTTAAGCTCTTCCAAGAACTTTCCAAGAACTGAGGATGAGATATCAAAATCAGCACTTTTGTCACTCACAATCAAATGGGATATTAATTGAGGTTAGAGGGGGAGTAATGATTGAACAGCTGTTGCTAACTGGGATGTAACAACCTTCAGAACTGTGAATATTGTGTTATAGGAAAGGGAAAGAGTTTTTCTATATTCTCAGCTTTCTGGAAAATAGTGCAGTTCTTGTGCTTTCAGCAATAAGTTTTTTTGGACTTCCTGTGGCAGACAGTTCTTTTGGAAGAGCTGGACCATGGCCTGCAGCCTTCCAGCTGTGTGTGGTAGGCTGGGCTGGGCCCACATTTCAATAACTGAGATGCAGAGGTAACAAACAAGGACCCACTCCAAACCCACAAGAAATGTGATGCTTTATCACAAAAGACACTGAGCTACTGGAACTTTCAGAGAAGGATCCATATATCCTCAGTGTTTCTTCTCAGGGTGCCCAGGGCTAGCAGGATCATTCATTACTGTGGCTTCATTGGAATTCTTAAGCATGTAGAAAAATGCCATGGAGCATATTAATGCTTATTCTTGGTGAGTGCTGGGGACCAGCAAATGGATCCCCACAGCAATGTTCCATCTAGTTAAAGCTGCTAGATCGTGGCAGCCGACTCTCTGATTATTTTAGGATCACTCTGTGACTGGTTATGCATGTTCACTGTTTCACTTCTGTGCCACAGTGTAATACAGTTGTCCAAATGAGGCACAGCAGCCACTGCACAAAATAACCATCCACAATTTGTTTCAAATTTTGTTTCTGACATAAAGGTGCATGTGGTTCATTCTATTCCATCTAAGTTGCTCTGTGCAAGTACTCACTTGATGTGTCAGGATCTTACAAAGCTTTTTTCAAGTTCAGATTCTAATAAAATGACTTTACTTATATTTAAAAATATTTCATTTCAGAGCTGTTTTTTTTTCTTTTGCAATGAATGGGGCCCTGAAATAAAAAAAAAAAAAAAAAGGCAGAACATTAAACAAACAACCCCTTTTGCATGCAGATAAAAGGCTGTTTAATATTAGCCATGATTTGTTTGATGTGCAAAATTAATTTATTT
Source organism: Serinus canaria (assembly GCF_022539315.1). Taxonomy (NCBI): domain Eukaryota; kingdom Metazoa; phylum Chordata; class Aves; order Passeriformes; family Fringillidae; genus Serinus; species Serinus canaria. The sequence continues at coordinate 13,151,050 of NC_066319.1, read as the reverse complement.
GCATTTTGCTCTTCTGGTATTTTGCTTGTCCAAAAGCAGACTCAGTGTCACATTTGGGCCTCCCTCTCCTCGTGGAGAATTCCAGAGTTGTGGTGAAGGCAATTGCTGGGTAAAGAGATTCTCCTTTGCCAGAAGCCTTTGACAGCCACAGGCTGCCTGTTGTCTGGTGCTGAAGACATAATGACTACGATCAAAAGTGTGAAGAGCAGTTTGCCTCTTCTCACCATTTTGGTACTAAAATAAATAGCAGTGATGAATTAGAGAGCTGGAATTTATTGCCAGAATTGATTCTTACAGCTCAGCAGAACATGTGTTTTCTCAGACAGAGGAGTTGATGGGTTTTGGTTCTTTGTCTAGACCTAGGGAGAGTATGTATTTATTTATTTATTTTAGGGTGTCGAAATTGGAACTTGCAGTTTCTGTGTGATTCACATCTTCAGAGTGAAATTCAGTGTTATTGACTAAGACAGGTAGAAATCTCACATGCTTGAGCTCTTCCAGGTCCAGCTCCTAACACTCAAGTGTTCAAGTCCTCTAAGATACCAAGTGCTCTGGTCCTAGCTCAAAAAACTCTCCAAGCACATAGTGAGTTTTAAAGCCCAGGAATAATCTCAGTGGGAATGAGACTATGTATGTGCTTAAAATTCAGCATGTAGTTAAGTACTTCATTGGATTGGGGCCAATGTGCTTAGCACTTTGGAGGGCTGAATCCTTATTCACTAGTGGTGGTTTATATATTTTTTTGGCTTATGAATTTCCTCACTGACCTGCTCCTTTGTTTAATGGTCAGCCCACTACATGGTCAGGATTAAAAACTTCTGGGGCTTGTTTTGTCTAGAAGCCTATGGATAATCTCCAGAGGGAATGGCTCATATTACATAATTACTGATGCTAAATAAATATGTTCTTTATAATCAACTTATGTTAAATGTGAAATTGCTAAGATTTTTGATCAGGAGACCAACATTTGACCCAGATTTTATTTATTCTTTTTTTGAACTATGCTGTTTATCTACAGAAATTAATAATGTCTGTCTGCTGTTAGTATATAAAATTCTGAAAATAAATTGTATTTGTTTAAATTGACTTTTCTGTTTCCAAGGTCTCTCTGCTTCCAGCCACCATTTTTTAAACTTGTTCCAAACGAGCATTCTTTAGATAATTATTAGTAGTGAGCTTTATCTGAGCTGAGACCTCTAGGCAGTACTCTCAGATATCTGGTGTTGACTCAAAATGTCTTGGCCATGTAAGGTAATGGTACTAATTGTTTTCCTCCTCCTCCTCTCACCTGTTCTGTTAGGAAGCATAATCTTGGCACTATCTCAGTAATGTTACAGAAGCCAGAGAATCTTTTTCTGTAATTGTATGGTTGCAATTGCTGTCAATTATATATCAGTTTTAAACAAATATTTGTCCATTATTCCCCAAATTCCTGACCAAGCATCACAAAAGCTCAATTGAACAAATTGAATTAAAAAAAAAAAAAAAAAAAAAAGGAAGCTGGGGGGAAATCCTAGATGTCTCCAGCAAAGGTAATGGATGCCATTTCTCCTCAGCAGGAGCAAACCTTGATCTTTTCAAATCTCTGAGGGAAAAGACTTCCATTGTCTCTGAAAGAGCTTTTGCTTGCTCCCACCAGGATGGAATAGGGGTACAGTTAAGTGCTAGCTTAAATCTTGACTGTTTGTCTTTCCTTTTGTGCTCTGTCTTTAAAATAGCTGAGGAAAAGTATTTATATAGCCTAGATTAGAGTGTAGACAGGCATGTTGTTGCACGTCTAGCTGGAGGGACAGAAGAAATCATACGTTTGGCTCCTCTTGCTGCCTCTCAGCTGAGGTGCGGTAAATGGCTGTGGGATCGCTCCAAACGCCATGGCACAGCACGGCCAAGGAGCTGCTGGAACCACAGCTCAGCCCATGCAGAGGCTGAGGGAGGGACAGCAGTCCTGGCAGGGACAGCAGTTCTGGTTGCTCTCCTAGGAGAGGAGCAGCACTCACCTCTGATGCAGCCCTGGGAGCAGTGGGCGAGGGAGGAGAACTTGGCGTTATCGATTGCTTTGATGCCGCCCCAGACCGTGATTACTGACGTGTTGCCTTACTCACAGAACCCTTCTCTCCTCTTGTGCAATCTGCTGCCATTACAAGGTATAAAGAATGTGTCTGTGCCGTGGTTAGTGTGTTTAAGTGTGCTCTGGGAGCAAATGCTAAGAGCTGCAAATGTATGAGCAGATAAATTTAATGCTGCTGTATGGACATGTGCTCTGAATCCACCAGAAGAATGTAATTTCCTATTCAGTGTCAGTAAGGTCCTTCATGCTTAAACCACTGTGATTTTTTTTTTATTTTTCCAGCTACTAGAGATTCATTGAAGGAGGAGAGTGAAGCACAGATTCTTTTGAAAACATTTATCACCTTACGACTTTTAAAATCAGATAGCCCAAGAATGCATTTAAGAATTTTAAATGATATAAGTGTTCCCAGTTCTATGAGTTGTGCCAAATGTGCCAAAAATTGTGCCACTGACATTTTTATTTCAATCTGAGTTCAATTTTCTGTTAGTGATGACTCTTTTTTTAATATTTTTACTATTATTCTAGAGGTTTATTCAGCTTGACAGTTGTAGGATTAAGCCTTACAAACAAAAGGATAATATATCCTATGTTTACAAGTTAGCCAGAGGCCAGGTTTTATAAACTTTAAAAATACAGCTATCACTAGTTTATAAAATAGACTAGTCAGCTTTCCAAGAGAGATAATAAATCCAGCAATGGAACTGATTTCCATGGCAGCCTGGTGCTCTTATATGTAGTAATATGTTTTGACCTAAAGCGATGTTACACGTGAATCTTAAAAATGTTTTGAAAGAGGTAAAAATATAGAGCACAAAGCAGACACATATGGGACTTGATTGTGTGAGTATCTCATCCCCCCTCTGGGACCCTTTAGCTCCCTGGAAAGGGGCACTGAGCAAGAGACATTCAGTGCCATTCACAACAGGGGACAGTCAAGATTTTGGAATCTGATCTTTCCAGTGCTTTCTGACAATGGGTGCAATGGTTTTCATTAGTCAAAAATCTGATAATAAGTTCATAGGTGGACCTGTAAGTACCTATGTTAGCAAGAGGGGAAAATATCTTATGTTTTCTGCTGAAGGCCAACTAGCAATACTTTTAGTCTTAAAATTGCAATTCAAAACCTAAAGAGACCTACTGATCATAGCGAGAAAACAAGAAATTCCGGAAAAGCATTTAAGATGCATAGGGCAGCGCAAGGATCTTTCTTTGCAAGCATGAAATGTAAAGAAATTCCACATAAAACCAGATTCCTGATTTATAATTTGCAGCATAAAAGTAATTAGTCTTCACATCAACTGTATTTGCAAGAGGTGAAGAGAACATCTATGGCTGCAGCGCTGGACATTTTTGTTTAGTGTGGTTTTTTGTTTGTTTGTTATTTAGTAATGCTGCTCTCTGGGATTTGCCAGTGGCTCTGGTGCACTGGTCTCCTGTAGCACCGAGGAGGTGCTGCCCTGTTAGTTCTCAATCTTGTCACTTCTGGGGAACAGCAGTGAAACTGTTTGTTCCTGACAGCAGACAGCCCCACTGCAGGGCCCTGGTTTCATGTTACATTAAGTATTAGCGCTGTTCTTTCAGGAGCTATTATGCTGTGACATCAAAGATTTTCTGACAGGGCAGTTGTAGGTTAGCACTGAAGTTGTCTACTGAAATTTTTAAGAATGGAATTAAATATATATGATCAGATTTAATATGAGAGATCGGAAACTGCATATAAAATGGAGTTAGTGGTTAAAGAAAGCTGCAAGAATAATTATTTTGTTTGGCCTATTTGTCCTTTCTTGTCCAAAGCAATTTTTATTGCCTTTAATTTCTGCAGCAGTTCCAAAAACACTGCCATATGTTAACATTTTTGTGCAACTGCTTATTTTCTGAAAAATGTTGTGTGAAACAGGAGGAAAAGGTCTTTTATAAAATAAGTGTTCAGTATAGCCCCTGCAGTGCCTATATAAATTAACCCTTGAACAATAACTGTAATAGCCCAAATTATTTTTTTTTTACTGATTGCCTAATTGCTTAAAAGGATTGAGATACACATTTTAAATGGTAAGAAAGCAATGTAAATGGTGAGCAAATGCTTAATAGTGATCACTTAGACTTCCATCTTTTTGTAAGAGAGGAGCTGTAGCTGTGCATAGTTGCAAGCTCAACTGCTGCCCTTTGGAAATTCTGAATCCAGTTTCTGTGTGACTTACTGGGAAGATGATAGGAATTTGAAACTTACTGTCTGTGGAGCTGTTCAGGACGAATAAAAAAAAGAAAAATCTTGAACATGCGCAACTTCAAATGTTCCTGTAGATTCTTACGTGGTGAAATCAGCATTGCCACAACTATAAAATTACTATTATGCTCTGATGAGGCAAGTTCAGTGACAGGAAATATCAAAATTAATTTTGGAAACACATGCCAGCATATTTTTGATTACGTTACTAAGGCATTTCTTCCATTTAGTATCAAGCAAGTGAATCATCCATTAAAAATGAGAATGTGTACAATGGAGTTGTACTTTCCCAGTGGGGGGAAAAAAAAACCCAACCCAAAAATCACCACAACTAAGAAGCAGAACAATGCTGTGTAGTCATAAGACAGAAGACACCAGTACAATTTTTGCTATATATGTAATACTTTCAGGCATGAGAAAAATTACATAAAGAATGTACCTCTTCCTTTGTAGTGGGTTCTTTCTCTCTTTCTGTCTTTCTCTCTTTCTCTTGTTTTTGTGTATGATTACAAAGTCCTTGCTCAGGTAATTTGATTATTTTGGGATTGTTTTGTCCACTGAAAGCTTGCAGGGTGAATTCTGAAGTTTATCTTGCAGCAGAATATGCTATTTGTGCTATGCTGTTTGACCAAAACTGGCTGTATGGTAGCTTTGATCAGGCATAATGATTTTAGTTTATTTAGATAACATTGCTTGACTTCTCCTTTGGTTTTGCTGCATTGCAACACTCTTATCAGCAAACCAAAATCTTTATGGCTGAACATTCAGAACCAGATAGTTCAGAATGAAAACACAGCCCTTTATATGGATGTGTGAAACTCTGGGAATAGTGTCACTACCCTTAGGAAATACTCGCTGACAGGTGGCAACAGTGGAATACAAAATTATCCTTTAGCTCTGTAATCTCAAATCACAACATTTAAAGGGTATATATAGATATATTAAAAGAAAATGTGGATAGGAGAGCTGGGTCTTTCAGGGAATTTTTAAAGTGATTATAAAGGTACATGACAAAATCTGATTAGCTACTGTGGCTAAAGAATTTGTTGAGTGGTTCTAATGCCTTCAAGAGCATAAGATTGTAGGTGAATTTCTCTATGATGTAAAGCTGTGTTTTAAAACAGATTTTTTAATGAACAGGATATGCTATCAGGAATCTATTTGACTTTTATGATTTTGGAGAGAGTATCCTTTCACTTTGGTTGTAATTGCAGAGACTAAGGACTGCTACCCTGGCAAGCATCATTATGTGAATGTGTCTGCACTGTGTCTGCCCTGACTACATTTTTCTTCTTCCAGCTTTATGCCTTTTTTTTTTTTCCCTTGACTACTAGAGATGTTACTGTACTTCAGAATAGGAAACTGTTTAGGGAAGGCTTGTCAAAAATTCCCTCCATATAACAATGTCTAGAGTCCTCTCAATTTCCTGCCCAGAATGCCTGGAGTTTGTTGAACAGCTAATATTTCAATTTCTATTTAAATAAACAGCAGCAGAACTGACTTGATAAGTGTGCCACTAAATAGATCATGTTACCACTTAACTCAGAGCTAATGCTTAACAGTCTGTTTTGCTCCATTTTGGTGGCAATAGTCATGTAATTCCAGGCAGTTCTAGGAAAGAAACAAACAGTAGTATTATATTGTATTACAGCAGTAATTATATTTGGATATCTGCAAGTAAAAAGTCGAAAAACTATCTAGTGTTTGAATGGACATTAAGCATTTTTTTAACTTGTCTAGAGGAAACAAAGACTAATTCTGTTCTACATGTAAAAGATGTTTTAAAATCTGTTCTGTTGTACAGAACCCACATAACAAACCCCAGGAAATCTGACCTTCTGTTAGGTCAGTCTAGCAGTAGCTTTTTTTTTGTTATAGAATGAAAGAGAATTGCCAAGTCATTAAAGGTATAGGATGTACACACATAGACAGTAAGACAGTATCCCTTGGCAGTTTCAGATTGATAGCTCTAGATTTCCCTGGCTTTTGTTAGGCTCCAGAGCACTTAAAACACTTCTGAGAAGTTGTCTTTGTCTCTCCTTGCATGTTTAAAATGTATAAATACAATCAGGGGAGTATCAGGAGAAGGTGATAAAGTTTCTTCTGTCAGCCATTCAGTTTTGCTTTGGTAAATAGATAATGAATCAGGATGTTAAACCTGTATTATATTTTCAGGGGTCACTTGGGCTTTGAGTGTAAACAGAATCAAATTCCTTGAGCCTGATTCTGTAGCTGCAAGGTGTTTGAATGTCTATTGTGCATGAGCTGGACTCGTGTGCTTGGACTGTTCATAAGGTGGCTTTTGGAAGAGAAATAAACCTCATGATTTACAATTAAAATAGCAATGGGGAAGTATTTTTATCTTTCAAATGAAAGACAACCAGGGTTCTTTTCCCCCTAATTTTTCTCTTTTTTTTTTTTTTTTTAACACAATGGTCATTTAGATGCAACAGAAGTCTTAGATGGCTTAGCTTCTCATTATTTTGAGCATCTTACATGTGTTCACAAAGTCAGGACTCACTTCCCTTCTCACAGCACTGTTTCAGAACTGTTTGCCAGAAATAAAAAGTCAGTGGAAAATGGCCCATTTTGGGAGATGCCAGAAGTGCTGGAGATATTATAGGCAGATCCTGGAGGGAAGCTGTGAAAGCCTATGTACATCATCCTTCACTACTGAGGCTGAACAGAACCTTTCTCTGTGTCATGGTATGGGAGAAACTGTGGGTGATTCAGGCCTTAGACTTGGAATGCCTGCTGAGTAACCTGAATAGTTCAGCCCTGATGGAATTATGATAGGTCAGAAGTTGCTATCTGATAATATATTATTTTTATAACTGAACTTTGCCTCTTCCAGCTGATTTAAAAGTCTGAAGAACTGGGAAAGCACTGCTTAGAATATGTGTTAGACAAGAAGGCACCACTATCACCTTTGGGCCAGCATGGCTTGCCATGCAAAAAGAACAAAATGCAGAGACAGTGAAAACCTGGCTTATGTCACTCTGTTGGGAGAGAAAAAAAAATCTGTTTCACTCTCTCTTGGTATCCAGTTCCAGGTTACTTGTCATTTGCTGGCTTTGGTGAGAGAAAGCTGAGGGTTTCTGATGACAAGCATTTTCCTCCAGGTTTAGAAGGCTGTTAATGCTTTTATAAGAGTAAGACTCAAAGGAAAGTAAATATGGACCTTGGAGGAGCTTTACTTTTGATTCTGTATGCCTTTTCCATGCAGTTTTCCTTGAGTCTCTCCTTTTTCTCTGAACAGCCTAAATAACCTATGTAACCATGATTAAGCTCTCTTGCATGTTAGAAAGTATGCAAGAGAGAAGATGAACAATTGCAATCTGTCTTTTACATTTGTTTAGAGGTGATAAGGGACATTGCTGCTTCCCAATAGACAAGATACTTGTACCCTCTGTTTAATTATTCCTCCACTCTTGAGAGAGAAATACCGTAGGCAAGTATGTTTATTCTCACTTTTCCAGTTGGGAAACTGAAGCAAGAAGGTTTCAAGATGGTTTGGGTCCTAGCCAGAATTCGAACTTGGAAGATATGGCTCCTTTCCAGGCCTATGCTTAAATGGCAGACCATCTCTCTTTCTTATGCAATATTTTTTAATAAGGATAAGACTTTATGTACCCTTACATATGTGGTTAGAAATGGTTCTTTAATGTACTTGGAGATGGCTTTTGATGGACCACAAGGCTGCTTGATCTATGCTCTAGGGAGGATGCAGCGTTCCTGACAAATCTGCCATTTATTCCTGTTTTCTTCCTGCTTGAAGGAGCCTGTTCCCTTATGCAGTGGACCATTCAACTTTAGGGCCTCAGTAGTTCTGTCACAGTTGAATTCAAGCTTGCAGCAGGCTCTGGCAGGCCCTGGAGTTCACTCATCTTGCTCTTAGCTAAGCAGCCATGAGCTCCCACCCTGTGTGTGACTGCACATCTGTATCTCTCCTGCTTGTGGCTGTGCAGCAGGGCCTGAAAGGCAAACCCACTCTTTCAGAGGGTGCTGGAGAATGAAGCTCAGTGAAATCTCCAGCAACTTTCTCCCAATTAATCCTGTCCTCGCATTCTTTTCCTGCGTGCGTTTCATCCCGTCTCTCTGTTTTACAACTCAGCAATATATTCTGTCTTGAAAACAGCATTAAGTGTAGTTACATGCACACACACTGAGAGGAGAATATCCCCCCACAGTGTTTACAGCAACACCTCTAGGTGACGGCAGGCAGTAAGCTTTCTTTTTATAGAGCTCCAGACTACAGATCATTAGCTTGATATGGAAGCTCAGTGGTGCAAAGTCATTTGAATATTTATTACCCTTCTTAAGATTTTCGCTTTTCAAGTGGGAAATAAATGTGATAAGACCCCCTTTCTGTCCTCTTGCCTGACATGCTAAGGCACAAATATGTGAAATGGATTTTAATTGTATTTCCTTGAACTTCCGTATTAGAGAACAGCAACTTGGATGCTTTTGAGCAAAAACATGTGTTGAACAACTGCAAAGTTTGTTAGGCCTTTTTACAACCTTCCCTCAAAGTTAGATAGGAAGTTCAGCTCCAAAAATGAGTTGAATTTTCAAAATTTCATATATAAATATTCATATATAATAAAAAAAGGCAGCTTTATAAACTTATATTTGAATGGGGCACTGTTTCTTGAGTGAAGTACAAATTTAAAGGCCCCTTAAAACTGGACTTTGCCAACAGTCATAGATTTTTGAGAAATTGTAACAAACCAAACATTGTGTAAATGAGGGCTTGTGGGGGGAAGAAAGCCAAGCCTATTACAATATGATCAGCAAGACATGAAAGCCAGCAGCAGGCAACAGAAAGGCAGAGGCAGGCTCCTGAATATATTTTAAAGGTAGAATGTTGTCAGTGTGTTTTCATTTAGCTATTTTAAGATGTCTATGTTTCACTTGCTACAGTCACAAATTCTAACTGTGAATAATAGGAATCATTATATGGGTGTAAATGGTATATTGACTACATTTTTCAGGCTCAAACACACCTTCCTTGTTGGCAGTGGAAGGCAATGAATGAGGCATTTTATTAAAACTGGTGCTTGTGGTTCTAATCAAAGGTCACTGGTTAGCTCTCACTTTTCAGTCTCAGATTTGTCTAGATGTTTGATCAGGGGGCTGCAATGAAATTATTATGACAAAGACTTTGTACTAGGCGGTATCTGTCTGCTGGAACTTGAAAGTCTTTGCCACAGTGATGCTGACAGCATGTGAATGCTGAAAGAATGTGCAAGAAATGTTATGTCTTAAAGAAACCTTTACCAAGTATCATCTTCCCTTTGTGTTACGTTTGAAATCGTTTCAGTTGCTATTAAGGTACGAATGAAAAGGTGTTCCATTGATTAAAGGTGGCGTGTTTTTTTTTTAAAGTGTACTGTGTGCTTTAAGACAGTCTTCCCATTACTTACTCTCTTCAGTCCCTGCTGCACACAGCAAGTTCATTAACATGCAGATATGCAGTGATTGAAGTCGGTTTGCCTTTTACGTTGGAGTTGTCTTGATATAATGAGTTTCTCTTTAATGTTCAAAAAACTGTTGTTACTTTCTAAAAGGGGTTTGTTTGTGAATTTCATTAAATTTAATTCTGTCTTCAAACCATTTCAGTATTGTTCATTTTACCACAATTAACACACTTGCTGATATTAAAAACTATTTTTTTTTTTTTAAGAGACACATTTTAACTTTCAGGCTATGTGTGGTGTGGGGTTGTCATTGATGTTGAATGAGACACCGCTTGTTTAACTCACAGATTAAATATTTTAATTGGTGTCCATGTGCACAAGTAGTAGAGAAAAGTAGGTTAGGGTTACTCCAACTGCTTTTTCTCTAGGACTGGCATAGACAGCATCCAGTCAAGGAGAGTGAAAAAACATTCACTCTGCTAAATTTTTTTTCTTTGTTAGAATGGGCTAGACAAGTGGAGAAGGAAGCCTGTCTGTCAGATAACCTGTGTTTGGTAAAGAGACCAGAATCCAGGACGTGAACTAGAAAAGGATTCTTTTAATTTTCTGCTCAGTATTTCTAACCTAATACTGTTTGTTCACGTGGGAAGCTTGAGGTAGAATCTTCCTTGCTGTGAGGTCAGCAATGAACACCCAGCCTCTGAGATGTTCAGTCTGAGCTCTCAGCATTGTTTCACAGCTCCTTTGGTGCCAGGGACTCTTGGAAACTGTCTGGGAAGGAAAATGAGGTGTAGCATTTAGGAAGTGATGGGCTTGGTCTGGAAGAATAAATGAAGGTGATATCGAACTGAAGGTGGGCTAGGAAGGAAAATTATGCTGGAAATACTTTTGCCTTTCAACAATTGCAAGTCCAGCACTGTAAGATGCACTATTATTGCCCTGGAGGTCTCTCATAGATTAGATATATTGTGATATATGTATTTTCAGGAGGGATTGTGGTAGGGAACAGAAGCAAAATCTTTAACTTGAACAAACACAGTGGGGAAATAGGGAGTAAGTTTACATCTTGCCATATTAAGATTTTTTAAAATAAATGGTACCATTTCTGAAGCTGTGATCCTGAAAAAGTTCTGTGTGATTGGCATCCACTTAGAAAGATAGTGGCATTGACAGTTGGCCTTGATATGAAGGTAATATTACAGTCTTAATTTCAATTTTCATGTCTGCATAAAGATGGATTATTTACAGATATCCCAGGTTGCTGTGGGGGGTTTTGTGGTCTTAAGAATGCAGAGATACAGAAGTGTCAAATGGAAGCTCCAGTGCTCCCTTCAGGGCTACTAGCTCTGAAATTTTATATTCATTTCTGGACAGAGGTGGCAGAAAATCTGGTACAGATTACAAATATTTTCCCCATTTGTACTACCATAACAAATGGAAGTTAGTAAAACACTCTACAGCTAATGATACAGGTAGTTCTTAATTATTGCAATGCCCAAAAAAAAAAAAAAAAATAAAATATATATATATATATAAAGTCACCTTTAGTACATTATTAAATGATCCACAGACTTCTTAGACTTTTACTGCTGTGTCTGGGAAAACATTCCTTGTGTTGATGGTTTTATTATCAGAATCCGTTTAATCAGTATTGAATTAATTTCCTTTACCTAACTTTTTTCTCCAGTGATGAATCTTCAGTATTAATCAGAACATCCTGTGATGAAAATCTGCATTTAAAAACTTACTGAAACTGCCAAGTCGAACTTCTCTCAAAATGTAATTCCTAGACACTTCCTGAACTCTGTTCATGTGCTGGATTTTCTTCTTAGAAAAGTATTCCATTAATTTAATCTGAGATATCTTTTTTTTTTCTTTCCCCCCTGGAGAACCTTTTTTGTCTTCCAAATGAAAATGTTCTCTGTGTAGTATGGAGAGTTCATCTAACTTCAAGTCCTTTTATGCAGAATAGAAAAATGCATCTTATTCATGTTGCTTTTATGAGTCTGGGAACATTGGTTACTGTATGGAAAGCCTTAGCTCCCCATTTAGGCATTTGCACAAAATATCGGACATGGTGTGAATATTCCCTGATAAGAATTATCATTTTATCTGATTTATCACTTTCTTGGTAATGATAGAGTGTGAGAGTAGCTTTATTCTGCTGCCAATGAAGCTAGTGATATTTTCCAGGCAAATAAGAGTAGCAAACTGGGCATCTTAGTTATAGAAATTTAATTTCAGAAGAATCTGTTCAAAATGAAGGATTCAATCCTAATGAATGTCCTACTTATAGTTACAGTCTCTTAGACCCATGATGGAGTCCCATTAAAGTCAAATAAGACTTTTTGGGGGCTTCAATTGTAGTGTCACTCCAGTTGTAAAATCAGATGGTTAACTGATCTTACCTCCACCAATTTCTGGGTTTCTGTCTTTATTTTCTTCCCCCTCCCTCTTTTTATTTCTTTTTTCTCTACCTGCATCCCTTGATTAACAGTTAATACATTCCCCAGATCAGTATTGTTTTGCCTTTCTAGATTATCAATTTACTGTTTAAGTATGCTTTTTTTTTTTAAGTAATAGAAATGTTTAAATGTTTGCATGTGAATTTGTAGAAATAAACTAGAGACTCCAAGTAGCATCAAGGATATACAGTGCCTGCCTGAAATGACTTTAGAGTTTGTTAAAATCAAATGACATTCAGTACGGATACTATGAAGAGAAAAATCAAAATAGACACCTAATTATAATTACTTTTTTTCCTGTCATTATATCCGTACGTGCAGAACAACTGATTTGAAATCACAACAGCTCAATTCGGTAGGTACAAAGGTTTTTCCTTCCTTTTTTCCATCATCCACAGGATGTAACATAATTTCTTATACTGACCAAAGTCTGAAATTTCCTCAAGTCGATGAAAATGCTACCTGAATTAGGGAAATTAATTAATGGCACATGACTGCTATCAAGGTTGTAGACACTACATGTTAATCAAACAAGAAAATTAAAAGGTTAAGCTGCTGATTTGGTCTCATAGATGGCTTTTGCAGCTGGACAAAGTTGTTGTTACCATATACTTTCACTGCTTTTGAAGAAACGTATTGGAGACCTAAGAACAACACTTAAGTGAGAGGGAGGAGGAGACATTTGTTAGAAGGGCTTTGCAATTTTTGAATGTGGAATGCATTGGCTTTCTTCCAGACTTTCACGACCTTTTGGAAATTTTAGTCTATGCTGCCGGTTCCCTTTGTTAGATGAAAAATAATGTTTATTTCTGAAACTAACCATTCATGCCTGTAGCTTTCAGCATGATGTGGGCAAATAAGAGCAATACAGAAGCACTTCAGCCTGTATCTTATATGCTGCAGAAGGACTGAATGCAACAGGTGCCTGTCATCTGTTTTCATATATTTTTGGAGGGAGCTTGCCTTTCTCCCTACAAAGGGGTATATATACATCAGAAATATCTGCATGGGTGCATGCACATTTGTCTGATCCTCAAGGAAGGAAGTGCTATGCTTGTTGTTAGACAATAACTTGATTCAAAACTAAGCCAAAAAAGCCAATTGGTGTCAGATCAGAAGCATGCTAAGTACAGGAATGTGTATGAAATCAGGGGATGTTGGCAGAAATGAGACTGCCATGATATACATTGTTCAGGGGAGGTCTCGCAGTGGGAAAAACAATCATATGCTGCAAATTCTGGTTAGGGAAGTCTTACTGAAATCATGGAATCAGTAAGGTCGGAAAAGCTCTGCAAGCTCAAGCCCAACTTTGACCAAATGCATGATCCTGTGAACACTGGGATAATGTTTTCAGTAGAAGTGTCTAAAGTTAGAGTTCTGATTTGCTCCAGCACTTCAAAGTGTACGTGTGATAGACTTCTGAACGTTGCCTGCTGCTGGAATCAGAGATGTTTGCCAAGGGCCTCCAAAATCTGGCCACCTTTGACTCAGCAATTACAATACAAATTTAGGATTGGGAATCTTGCTTGAGTTGCTCCTGTTTCAGCTGCCTTAAGAGTTGCATTTTAGAAATGGCTCCCATGGGTGTCAGTCTTACCATAGCAGGATCTTTAATTTGCTATGTGCTTGTGACAAAGCTGGTCACTCATGGATTCCCAGAGGAATGCTCCATGCCCATGTGGGACCATCCCTGATTATAAACTGCTCCTCATTTTATCTGTAGCACATGTATTGCTTTGATATGAGCCCTGATTAAGTTAGATGTTCAATTTAGTGTGCCAATACCATGAAAGATGTAGGAATGGCTGAATTGTATATATTGTAAATCTTTCAAAGGACTGTCCAGAAATTACTGGCTTTTTGTAAATCACATAAAACAGGTTATTGACATTGACAATTTTCCTCCAATATTTTTATTTTTTACATTAAGCTTTTGTTAAATAAAGCCTGCTACATAGCAAATTTTAGATTAGTTTCCTTTAGCTTCACTATTTCCTAGGATATGGGAGGTAACAACTCTTTTTTACCACTTAATCAGTTTTGGCTTTAGATAATCTGTCAAAAAGTACTAATTTTTTCTAAAATTCAGAGATAAAATCAGAGGAGCTTTTTTTATATTTTGAATTCTATTTCTTTTTGAAAACTGCTTTCAGTACATTGCACTCAGAAATGCAGGCAAAAAATGAAGTACAAATTTGGCTATCTAAATTTATTGGAATAATTCCAATAACTCTTTGGAATTTTCAGCTTAAGCAGAAAGATAATAAAACACATTCTGTTTGGACAAACTATGCTTTCAAGATGCACTTTTTTTAATAGCTGAATTATTTACCTGCCACTACTTTTAAAAGATAAAGGTTTTGGCATAGCCTGTAAGCTGGAGAATACCACACAGCGTGTGTCTGTATCAGTTAGATGGTAACTGAGGAGACTTTTTCCCCTGACCTAAAATGCTTGAGATACTCTGCACCCTTGCCTCACCCGACATGGAAATATCCTTACTGATTTATGTTCTAGGATTTTTAATATTAGCACATCAAGCTGCGATGGGGGAGGAGGAAAGGCGTGAAATAGCGTGAAGTCGCGGCTCCGTATTTTCGAATCGTGAGAAAGATTTTTTTTTTTTTTTGAAAACCTCTTAAGGAAGCACGTGATGGAATAGTTGGTCAGAAGTGGCAGCAGGTGTGGCTCTGAAAAGAAAGGCATTGTTCTCCAACTGGTGGGACTGGGGGGCTGCGGGGAGGGAGGCCCTGCGCCGCTGGAATGCCGGGCGCTCCGCAGACACAACATGCCCCAGGATGAGCTTTGTGCTGTTGGGTGGCAGACTGATAAGCAGCTCATTTTTTTGGAAGCAGACTCTAAAGTCATTCTCCCAGGGGTGTTTTGTGTGTGCAGATATCCATACATTGTTCCATACATTTGCTGTTTCCAATAACACGTGTTGCTCTCTGATAACGAGTTGCTGCTTTCGGGGGCAGGTTGTCTCTTTGTTGCTGCAGTATCAGCAGGGACTGTTAACACTGATGCCTATACCCCATGTTATTTTGGGAAGTAAAGTTTTAGGCAAATACAAATTATTTGGTATTTTTTGGTTTCAATTCTATGTAATATTCAGTTACATTTGTCATGAGGTGGGGATGCACAGCAGCAAAAGAAGGCTTCAGAGAATAGTCAAATTAGGAAAAAGCAGGAGAAAAAAGCCAGTGTACTGATTTTGTTTAGCCTATAGATATTAAGGCATCATTTAAAAAGAAATAAAAGTGAAATTTAAGTGAAAAATGTATATATATAAACAGAAAATATAAACCATTTTTCCTGATACAGCTGCTAAATGTGAATAACTGATATTTTAAACACAAGCTTTCTAGAATTTGTACTGAAATATATTTAAGATGGATGATATCCACGTGAGATGCCTAAGTGACAAAAAAAGAAGTAGGCTTTCAATAGGTGCAGCAATATGTTACCTTGCCTTTGAGCTGCAAACCTTTGCTGTCCATGCTGGTTCACTGATGTGTTTGTGTTCTTCAGTGTGTGCCACGAGCAGAGCAGAGCTGGTCAATCCATTTGTCCTGAAGACTCTTGTGAAAAGATCTAAAATGTTCTGACTTTTTTACACCATGCTTGAGTTATGACTCTACTATAACTTACCATCAGGATTTAAACAAAGTGCCTGACTGCTTCTAGAAACCATGATTTGCTATTACACTAATGACAGGAATTACTAAAAATCTTTGCTGCCTTATTGACCACTTAGAGTACTTAATATTTCTAAGCAAGCCCATGCTTTTGAGGAGTTTTGTGCAGAAAAACATTTCAAAAAGCAATTCAAAAGAACAGTGTGGAAGTTTTCAAGTCAAACTATGATTTATAATATTATTTTTCTAAGTAGCAACCACAAAAATAATCATGCTGCTGGAGCCAACAACAGTATTTTGAAATGGTAGGATCTAATGTATGAGGTTATTGCATATGAATGGAGAGATATGTTATTGCAATGATATATTTTATTACTTGCTTCTGTTTTTATTAAGAATAATGAAAACCTTCTGTTTGGCCCTGTGAACAAAACTAATGTGACCTTTCATGTGACCCACCTGTTGTGCTTTCACAATTGATAATAGTTACCTCATGTTAGGGTGATCTGGAAAATAGCAGTGTGCCAGCACCACAGAAAACAACATTTGTGTTTCTGTACTTTGAATTTGTATTTGCCCCAGAACTGAAATTAAGAAAAATATAGGTTATGTAAGAAACTGCTTTAAAGGCAAAATATTATTGTAAGAGCATTGTCCGTGTTACTGGCAGATATGTTTTCAAAGCCATTCAGCTGCTGAATTATAGCTGTAAATCTGCAGAATTGGCTTAAAATCTGTGATTTTTAATAGTATCAAAGATTGTGGGAAAGTCCAATTAGCTCTTTTGAAAGGTACAAGAGTATGTAAATTTAAAAAGTCAGTATATATAGATGCAATTTCCCACTTTTTAATTTAAAAAATTAATTTTCCCCCTCTGTTTAATGTAGTCCATAGTATTTACTTACTTTGAGTGGAAAACCATGAAGGGCTGATTTATTCTAGAGATTATTTTTCTGATTGTATTTGGGTTTTGATTCTGGATACAAACATTTAACCCGAGTAGTGCAGTGTTCTTTTTCTAGGGGTGCATGATAAATGTATCAGGGTTTCATTGGGATGACTTCTAGGTAATGGGCTAAGGATTTGCAGGATCAGGACCCTAATTTCCAAGAGGTTTTCACATGTGGGTTTGAAGTACGTGTGCTACTGCTGAATTTGCTCGACAGACCAGAAAGGCTCTTTCCCTTTGGAGCCCTTATGGTTTATCTGGTCAATGACTTGCAAGCTAAGAAGGATTTACACATTGGATCAATGATCCATGAAATAAGGGGGATTTCCACAACGTCTGTCAGTGACAAGTTACAGTGTGGCCACACAATATGCATTTTCAGAATTGATATGTATGTAGGAATATGGAACTGTATAAATGATTATTATGTGATACTGCCTAATGGTCAGGGAAGGATGTAAATAATGTATTACGTGTATTAGTGGGAACTTGGTGATGCCTCTGTTTCTTTTGTTTGGATTAAGAAATGTGTGTGTACATTCTGTGGCAATATTCTTGTGGCTGTACATACATCAAGAAAAATTAGACCCTGTGAGCACAGGAGGTCTCTCAGTGCTACCCCTTCCCTTAAGTCAATTTTTTTTTCTCTTCATACCCAATAAATGTCCCAGGTACTGAAGATCAGCAAATCAGAAGGGGGTCAAATGTCTTCAAATGAAAGTGTCCTCTCAGCAGCACCTTTGTGTTGCATCATGAGCCTGTCAGTCTGAGTCCCTCCTGATGGCAAGTGCTAAGTTATGACACAGGGAGAGGGGTATCCTACTAAGTAGGCAAGGCTTGATCAAAAGCCCCTTTGAAGTCAATAGAGAGATTCCTATTGACTTAAACAGGCTTTGGAACAAGTCCTTGATTATGAGGGCATATAATAATCTTCTTATTGCCTCATTATGTGCAATGGTAACTTTAGACCTGTGACCCTTTTGGAGGCTGGACTCCTTATCTTCCAAAATCTCCACATCCCAAAGTGACCCACTAGCAAGAGCAACTCCCCAGGTCCTTTTTCTCTCTTGTCTTAAGGGTCTAAGCCTAAGGTGCAGCTCAGCTCTCCTGCTCTGAGTCTGCCAGCAGGCTCATATCTTGCATTCCCCCTTATCCTCCTGCAGTGAAGACGGCAGGGACTGTGCTGTACATTACACCTCAAATCTTGACCATAAGCCTGGCAAAGTTGTTGGGACTAGCAGCAGACTGAGCATGGCCATGCAGAAACCATGTGTGCCTGGATCTGGTCTCTGTCAGTGTGCCTCCAGTAGCAGGAACAGTTTGGTTTCTGTGAGACTTTTTCATGACAGAGGAGGCTAAAAGTGCAAATGGTGCAGTCTGGAGTTGTATTGGTTTTGTGAAAAGTCTCCATGGAAAGATTCTCCAGGGAGGTGAAATGAGCCTCTCTTGGTCTTCTCTTTCTTCTTGAGTCTGTTTGTTGACTGCTTGGTGTGTACAAGAAGCCTCCAGGAGGTAAATTGCTACAGAAGGCAAATATCCTTAAGGAAGACAAATGATTCTTGCAGTTGGCATTTGACAACCAGAGCTTTGCTACAGCTCACCTTGAGCAATGTGTAAAGGATCACTGAGCATTCCTTGGAAATAAGAGTGCTAGCAGCTGGGTGATCAAGTTATATGGGTTGAAAAGACAGATTTTAGGATGTCTCACACAGCTTTTAAGTCACTTGGATTTCAGTATTCCTGGTTATTCTTTTGAGATTTCTCTTATAAAAACATTTTCTGTTGAGATAACTCAAGTAATGAACTGGCAAGCATGTCATATACTACAAAAAGGCCCTCAAATACATGGTGGGATATCTTGCACCTGTGTTTCAGTAATGCTGCAGTTTTGTGACTTCATATTAGAATTTTCCATGTCTGCTGGCAGTGCTGTTCTTAATCACACTGTTAAACAAGTATGAGTGTAGAGACAGCCTGGAAGAGAGGAATATATGAAACAAATCTTTCCACAAGTTTTTTTGGGTTTCTATTTGGTTCTGTTCTGTCTGTCTGTGAGGGTTGAGGTTAGGGTCAGAATAAACAGAGAATGCCATATATTGTGTTTTTAACATCTTTCTTTGCTTTTTGTCACTACTTGTCATATCAGAATCTGATTTAGGTTCTGAAATGCATAAATTCCAAGCAATCTGTAGCAGGACTTACGTCTTAGATTGTTAACAAACAAACCATTTTCACTCTGCCCTGTGTCTGGTTACTTAAGGTCAAGACACCCAAAAAGGCTTCATTTCTGCCTGGTAAATGGGCAGGGTTTTCTGACACTGGTATCTGGAAGGTCTCTTTGTACCACTGGTGGGATTTTTTGAATGCTGAAAAGACCTATATGTTTAATTTTTCTTTCATATGCTCACTACAATTTGAAGATCATTCAAGAGAAGAGTGCAAATTGGCATTTTTATTGAGGACAGATAAGCAGGATTAGTTTTTCTGCTTTGAAAAAATAATACTGTTATTTGATTAAAAAAACACCAGTGATTTTTATATACTAGAAATATTTCTGTCAGCCATTCATCTAACACGTGTTATTCTCTTCCCAGATCTTTTCCCTGTTGTGTCCTTATTGCAATCATCAAAACCATTTGAAGAGTTTAATTTAGACTGAAATGATTCTCCATAGAATAAACAGAATATCTCACCTGTGAAGGATGATTACATTTTCTAAATTTGTTTAAAAAGGAAGGACCTTCATAATTCACAAGTGTTCTACTTGCAGTTTTTATGTGGCAATATTCACAAGTTCTACTTGCAAGAGAAGTCTTGCATACTTTAAGCCTGAAAATAAAGCATTTCTGTGCTTGACTACTATCTTTCATTTTATTGGCACTGAAAGAGTAAGCATCAGGGTTTTGGTTTCAGACATCATCTGGCTTTATATCAGTGGTCTTTAACTGTGAAAATACATTTTTTTCCAGGTTATTTGAGTACTCAGATGTGCTGTGTAAATTAAGGAGGTTTCACAAGTCTTTCAAATAAGGCATCAAAAGACAATTGTGGCACAGCTTTAGGTGATGCTAGACAGAGCCAGAGGTGCCTTGTGGAAGTATTAGCTTGGAGTTCTGGTGCATCTTCCACATGTGAGGGTAACTCTCATCTGTTGCACAGGGGTGAGGGGACTGATCTGCTGTCTAAGCTTGGTTTGGTGAGCAATTAATTCAGGCACCTCACGGGTACATGTCACAGTCGAGTGCAATTTAGGCTGGAAAGTCAAATTCTTCACCTGCACAGAATTCCATCTCTTCCCAGCAGCAACGCTGGTACAGATTTGCTTTGCAAATAAGAGTAGGCTTGCCAGGAGCTGTACAAACGAATTTCCATGGCATTCCTGGCAAGAACAGGATCAAAGGATGGACTGTGGTGTGTCTCCATGTCTCTTGCAGCCTGTGCAGGAGCTCTATGGCTTTGCTAGCTACCAAAGCTGCAGGTCCTCAGCGATGGGCTCTCATCAGGGCTGTGGCCCTACCAGCCCTGTTACTCTGCCAGACCATCCCCAACATGCAGCATACACAAACAGCTAATCCATTTATGCAGCAGCATCTGGCTACTCCAGATTTCCACTAAGAACAGGGTCTTTCAATAAGATTTCGATCTCTCCGATTTGTTAAGTACCCTTTGCTCTCTCCTCCATAATTAAACAGATATTTAGATACTGTATTCCCTATATCTGCATCTGTGAAAAGATATATGGATGTTATCTCTGCCTGAATGTGTGAATTTCCATTCATTTTTTAGGGGATGAAAACTTTTGCTGTGGGCCTAAAGCAGGCCAAATATGCTACTATACATTGTTATTTCTTAGGCTTATTACATAACCCAGTTTATTTTTAGTTTCAGTTATATGTTTTTTTTCCCCTCCTTTTATAAGAGAATTTTACATTTTTCTCTCTTTAAAGCTCTGTTAAAGTTGCTTGAATTCATTTGATAGTGGTTGATTGTTCCTTATACCTATTACCTAGCTTTAGATTTCAAGGAATTTGTTCAGGATATTTCCAGCAGCTCACAAGCTATGAAATGTCAACATTTTCAATACAAAAGCAGCTGCTTGTGCTTTTGTTTTCAGAGTTGAACTTGAGACTCTGTTGAACCAGTTTTTGGCACCATCTTTAGAAAAATCAGGGTCATCTCAAGATGGAGTCTTACAAAATTAGTAACTACTTTAAGAGCAGATTCATTTTAAGTACCCTTAAATAGCTGCTGCAGTTTGGGTATGTATAATTTGATTTCAGCTTTCTGTTCCTTGAAAGACTTGGATATCTTTTCCTTTTGCATATTCAGGATTCCCCATGTCCCTGTTTTCTCTACATTGTCTTCCACTGTTTCACAGGAGCAGACTTCTGTTCATCCTGTCATATTTGCTCTGTATTAGAAACAGTGTCTGAAAGCCAAAGGGGAATTTTGCATGCAGCAGTCTGGCCAAAAGAGTATTGGGATGGCAGAATTTCTGTTAGTAAAAAGGAGGAAAAAAAAAAAAAAAGGCACAATCCCCCTTTAGACACCCCTACCCTCACCCCCAAATTTATAGATTCCTGTAGGATTTTTAAAGTTGAAGAAAGGTAAACAGCTATGTTCTCATTTTTTCTCGAATATCTCTCGATTGAGGAGTATTCTACGTGCATCTGGCTGGCTGTGAATGTAAATATATGTGTATAAACAGGTTTTATAATTTGAAGTTATACTCTCTGTTAACTAAAATAATAGCCCCAAAAGCAGTTGGCCTGTCATAGATGATATAGATCAGCTTTTATATCTGCTGTTCATCAAAACAACCAATGAAAATTTCATTCTAACTGGCAGCCAAGTAGCTAAAAAAATAAAGGCTGCTGATGCCAGAGTACGAGCAACACAATAATTTGCTAAGACTAATATGTCTAGCTGTAACCTGATCATATATGGATCAATTGATGATATTTTAAATTAATTTGTCATGTGACTGACTTGCAGTTCTAAATTCCAGGAAAATATCACCACTGAGCTCAGTGAAAAATAGCATTGTTTGTTCAGTACAGACGTTTTTCAGCCAGACAGTGATGAAAGTGCTTGCTAATAAGTACACAGGAAGTTGAGAAACACATATTAGAATAGAATAAATCTATTTTTTAACTTGCAAACTTCTGCCTTTTTTTTTCTTTAGGGTTTAGTGAAGGTGTTTTTTTGTCCCACATAATTTTGTATTTTAATTAATTATTGGGAGGCACTTGCTTTCAGAATTAAACAGTATGGAATAATTTTAAACCAGACCCTGAAAAAAAAATGATTCCTATGGGTTATACTGTTAAGGATTTATTTCCTTGTCCTTCATTTCTTTTTTCCTCCTTCCCTGTTCCTTGCCATTAAATGGCAAGATTGTTTTAATTGTTTAAAGGAGAGGGGATTGTGAACTCTGCTGGAGTGTCAGCTTCTCTATCTAAGCCTTGCTGGCTTACTGAGCTTTTCCAGTTCACTGGTGCAAGTGCAAGCATCAAATGGTTCATATCCAGCTCTAATTCCAACTTACTTGGAAGTTATTTCTTGAATGGCCCAATTTTACATGTGATTAGTTTTTAATTCTTAAATCACAACATAAACTGTGTGTATTATATTACTATAAAAGTCTGTTAATACGTAGGAGATGATTAACTAGAAGTGCAAGTTCTGCTTTTCCTGGTACATCAGTGTGCAACCACTGTGGCTTCTGTGGGGACTCCTGGTTTGCAGCTGAAGGCAGAATTCATCCCAAAGTGGAAAAAAAAAAAAAAAAGTGATGCAGATTTTTAGGATGTGACAAGAATAACATTACAAGATAGATAACTATAGCAAGGCATAACAAGAAAACTGTGTTTCTGTGAAAAGCAGACTGCAGTTATTTCTGGTCTGATCCTGGTTTCTGATTCACAGTTTTGAAGGCCAAAACATATAGAAGTGAATATATTTGTGCATGGGAAGGACTTGGGAAATCTCTGCTGGTCTTGTTCCTATTTGGGTAGGCAAGAATAGGGCCAGATGAAATATCTTGCTCTGTTTATATCCACCAGCTTCTCAGTTGCATTAGAACATAATTGTAGGAACAACCATGCACTGGGCTCATGATGAGCTCATCTGCTTAGCAAAAAATGTCCATTTTTTACAGCTGGAAACTCAGCCTCGATATGTTCAAGGAAATTAGGTCTACCACTATCTCATGTCATTACTTGTACAGAATTTGCATCAAAAATATGCCAGAATATGTCACTTTTATGAATAGTAAACTGCTGGTTTTATTAGAATAGGTTAAGTAAGAGCCTATTGTGTATATACATATATATGTACATACATATATCTATATCTATATATCTATATATCTATATATCTATATATATCTATATATATATATATCTATATATATATATATATATAAAACTTAAAAAGTGAGATGGGAGATATTAGGTTGTCTCTTTTTTTAATGCAGACTCTATTTGTAATTATTGTGTATCAATGAAAATGAGGCTCCACTGTTTCTGAGAAATAATAAAACTGAAGTGACACAGTGGTGAATCTGCTCTGTTGGGTTTGGACTTTTCTAGAAGCTGTGAAATTGAAACCAAAATATTAGTTCCACTGGCCTGAAAGCACCAGCATCTTTCCCCTGCAGTTTTTCTGATGTTGTAGCAGTTGCTCAAGATTCTGGGGTGTAAGTTGAATGGTTTCTCTCTTAATTGTTGTAGATTTGGATTGGATCGATCCTTTTGGGGTTGGTGTATTATTATCACCACATTGTGGCTGCTACACGTCACTGTGGTGAAATAGTTGGAATAACAGGGACACCCCATAATGCTTTTGTGAGATGGCAGTAATCTGATTAGTCTTCCTGAAAGTAAATACTTTTGATCTTTTCACTTTTTGGTAGAGACTTCAGAAAGTCATGCTGGCACTCAAAAAATAGAGGCCTATGACTTGATGGCAATTTTCTACTTGTTACAATATTGTTGGCTGTGATAAAATTAAAGGGGGGAAAAGGCTGTGGAAAATAAATAAGCTGTAATTGTTTTTTTAAATCTCTGATGTTAGGAAATCTGCTCCGAGATCCTGTATAAAAATAAGGATGTAATGTGCAGTTTGTTTTTGCCAAGAGGGAGATATAGACTCTTTGGAGTGTCACCAATGAGGGTGACACTCTGTGTAGTCAAATGTTTATTTTCTTGCTCATGCATTACATTTTGTCTGTCTGATGCCTTGTCTAATAAGGATGAATGTGATTGTGATGCCTCGGATTGCCTTGTGCACCCATAGATCTCTTCACCAAATTGACTGTTTCTAATTTCTCACTTACACTCTTGTGCAGGTATATTTTGGTGTTACTACATATTTTATACATTTATTTATTTTACATTTTGCTATTATAATTTCATGGAACTTGTTTATTCAGAATGTTTTTTTGTTGAGGGACTATCCTCTTAATGTTACTTACAATAATAGCGTCTTTAATTTCAATCCAAATTTCTTATCTAATTTTCTTACTACTTTTTTTCATAAATCTTTTTTCAGTTCTCTGTGTGTAAAATTATTCAATCTTTTATCCTTTTACCTGTCAATTATTCACCTTTTAGCTGTTATTTCTATTTCTTTAGCTTCCCAATTTATATGTGTGAATACTTTGATGGGTGCAAATCCATGTTCTGGTATGACCATTGGATTTGAAATCCTGTATTTTATGGTATATATATTTTTGTGGTTTCCATGCCATATGAAGTGCAACACTTATTTATTTGCTCTGGAACTTGTAGTTGGCATTTGGGATATATTTCTATGCTGCACTATTTAAAAATGTACATTTGCTTGTTTTTTTTTCATATGTTTTCACTAATTGGGGAGCAGTTGATCCATTTTGATACCAACCAGGTTAATAATTTGTATATTCAATAAGAAGTCTTTGAGAGAAGCATTTATTTCCACCAGGGATAATAGATAAAGTAAATTCCTTAGAATACATGTTGCAATAGGTTTGCATAATTTTGTGTTCTTGCTTATGGGATGCTCGTAGGTGAGGGACATTATATGGAGACTTATCCTCAGAATTCCTAAGAGTAACTGAAATGTTTAGATTTGAGAATCAATTCAACATTGAGTTCTCTGAGTTTTATTTTTTCATGCTATTGGTGCTGTCTGGAGAAAGCTGAGAACATCATCATTATTGCACAGAAATGTTCAACTTCTGATACACATTTTTCTGGCAGAGATGGCTAAAAGAAGTGAATTCAAGGCAATCTGCAAAAGAGTGTTATTAATGCTTTTGGAAGTATGTTCCATGTTCTCAGCATGTTTTCTTTTTTGCAGAAAATCTTGGAAACTAAGAGCCAAAAAAGAAGTCTAGTATCATTCAAGATTAGTCCATGTTCCCTGGTTCTCCCGTTGTTTTTCAGGCTTTCCTGCATTTAGAGCTGTGCTCATACTATTGCAGTTTGTGCAGACTGAAAAAAAAATGTGGTGGGAGAGTCTAATGTGAAATATTCTTGGTAGTGTTCTTCAGAGTATCATTGTGAAGTGCTTTTGGTTCCTTTAGCTTCTACTAATTTGATTTCTGGTGGATTATTAGCATGATTTCAGAGCCAAGAATCTTCAAAAGAGTGATTTCCAAACTAGAGGCAGTTCGCTTTACCACTAACAGCCTAGACAATGCTTTGAGTAATCAAGAGAGAGAGGTAACACAGAGGAATGGGTTTGGTGAGAGGTATCTTGTACTTGAAGGTGAGGACATTAGCCAGAGGTGAAGACATTCCTTCTTTCTACCCTGGTAGAACTTCCTAGGATAGAAGTCAGATTCTGGTGTGTTGAAATTTCCTTTTGAGGCCGTGCTTTGGCAAGATGCTGCCTTGTTGCTTATAAAATGACTAAAGTGTCTACCAAATGCAAGTGCCAAGTCAAAATATGTTCTGTATTTTGGTAATTGTGCAGAAAGAGCACCAGATGGTTCTGATGATGAAGCGCTTTGGGTGGGATCATCAAGTTTTAATGGATGGCAAACTCCAAAAGCTTAATTATCAACCTCTCTAGCAGCATCCTTTTTATTGGAGTGGACAAGTTATTTTCAGAGACAGAAAAGAAATAACTCTGTATTTCTTTGCACGTAGCTGAATAAAACCCACTTAGCTTCTTTGTAGGAGTATCTGAAGCTCAGAATACTTGGGCCTAATAGAGAGGGTGCCAAGTTATGTTCCAAAGTGGAAAAACTATGTTATGAATAATACTGTTTTTGTTTGAAGGATTTGATATTTTCCCAGCATGCCCAGTTTTCATGGTGTGCTGCTAATGTGTAACTCCCCTAAAATATCAATACCCTACATTTTGGGTTCAGGTGTATAGCAGTGTTGTTTATGTTCCACATTTAGTCTGAAATGGCTCAAGAGTGGTCTGTTCGTTGAGAAAATTTTCCTATTGGAGGAATTTGGACAGGCCACATTTAGAGCAAAGAAACTAAAAGATTAAATAGCAGATCTCATAGCACACTTTTAAACTCCTGCAATGTTGCTTGATTTCATAAAGTGAGTCCATTCAAGCTGGAAGTGTTGATTGATTTGTTTCTGCAGTGGTACAATTTGGCTTTTGATTTTAATACCTTCCATTCAAGGCTGGTAACAGCATAGCAGTAACTTGTGTGCTGTAATCACAGAGGGCTTTGTATGTATTTGAATAAAATGTTCTGAGTGTGAATTTTATTTTTTCTTTTTCCATTTGTATATGTTTGCTAAATCCTAGTGATGGTAGCATTTGCTTCCAGTTTTTACACAGGAATACTATTACCCTTGCCTGAAACTCTGGTTGTTATTGTCACTGAAATAATGGAAAATTTCACCACTGATTACAGGGTCAGCTTGTTGAAATACATCTCAGATAACAAATATTTGAGCTAATGACACCAAGTACAGCCATCACTCACACCATGCAAGTACCTTCTGTAGAATAGGACTGGATCTTCAAAATGCTGTAAAATTTCAATTTTCTGGGATTTGAGAGTCTTGCAACTTATCCTGCTACATAACAGCAAGTAAAACCAGAAGGGCCTTACTGGTTGTGTTTTCAGACCACCTTATTTTGTCTGCAGCAATCAGGTTTTCAAAACTGTTGGGACTTGCTACAGAGCACAGCTGCTTCTCCATGTAGGGAGAGATATCAAGGAGAGTAGCATATATGATTGATGGGAGACTGTCTTGTTGGCATTGAGCCACCTTGCAAATTTTTTTATATAATTGTCTGTTAATTTTTGTACGTGCACTTCAGCAACTTGTGATGAGTTAATCTCGGAGTCAGAGTCAGCATGGTTACACAGAGGATTGATCTGACTTTTTGAGAGTAATGGAATATTTTTAACTTTAAACTTTCATAATATTTTAATTGTATTTTCACTACGTTTTACAGCTCTACGTGGCTTAGACTGGGATTCTGTTTTTTCTGATCTCATTAAGTAGAATCTTATTCTCTGATTTTCAAGGAGCTGACTTGTTATTTCACCAGCTATAGGGCACCAGAATTAGAAATGTGTGTTCCTAGGTCTTCAAATTATGGCTTGAAAGTTCCACAAACTTTTTGTTGGCACTCTGTGCAGAGGAAAATGTCATCCAACTCTAGTATTTTCAAATATTTATCTTGTAAGGTACTTTAAAATTTCTTTAGGAAGTGTTATAAAGGTGTAAAATATATTCTTGTGGTGATTTACAATAGTAATTTCTGACTTTGCAGTGAATTGCCAGGTAATTATACTTCAGTCAGGTTTTAGAAATTTCTAAGAGGTTAATTACCTCTTTGGAATGAAAGAATAAAGGGCAAAATCCCACACCCATTAAAATATTTGTTGTCCCGTGGTAAAACAAGTACAGGAGGGTTTTAACCCATTGTCCCCAAAATAGCCACATTTCCCTGTGAATTTGGAGGAATTCCTTGGGTTTGCCATATTTCTTTGAGGGACCATATTTATTCACACTGAATAGTGTGTCTGCTGATATATTGAAAATCCCTGTCCTCTGAGAACTGCAGGCTTTTCAGTCTGTCTGTGGCAATTTATGCAGCAGTGAGAACAGTGGGATCTTGGACATAACCATGACCTGCAGCATCACCCTGATGCCCTTAGTTGGAAAAAAAAAAGTGGATTAAGTTATTTGGAATCAAGGAGTAGTCAGCAATAAAATAACTGAAAATGTAAATGTGACCACTGGAACTCCAACTGGCCCTTTACAGTTTCTTTAATGAAGAAAAAGGAGAATAAGGAAGAATAAGGATTAAAAGTCAGAAAGATAATTTAAAAACATGATATTGGTTCTTGAAAGTGGAATTTCAACATTTTCTCTTTTCTTGATGTCCCAGAAATTTTTCTTATGAGTTTACTTATAAATAAATAGTTAACTTTGCAGTGCATTCCAAATATTTCAAAAGCCAGAAAAAGAAGGCAGGGTCACCTGGAAAAAGAGAAATTTCTAGCTCAAAGAAGCAAAATGTGTTGAGTTAAAGTAAAATAGAGAACTAGAAAATTTTACAAAAATAATAAAGAATAAAAAAAGAAGACAACCTACATACTTTATGGTTGCCAGGGATTAGTTATAACTTGTGCTCTAATGATTTCTGGTGGATGTTGCTCCAGTGTTTACTCTGGTGTTCGTTAAAAAGAAAATGGATAAAACACCACCCTAAAATTCTATAGCAGCTTCATACAGCACAAGTACTTCCTATAGAACCTTCTTTTTAGAGAAATATAAGTTATTCTCTGTATATTTTTCTTTTCTTCCTTCCTTCCTTTTGTTTAGTTAAGGTGGTGATAAGATCTTGTAACGAGACATGTCAGGCTGATGAGTTAATTTGGTGAAACTTTTAGGTTTGCCAACTTCTTGATTACAAATTCATTTTTTTTTCTTTTTTCTTTCTTTTTTTTTTTTTTTTAAAGTAAGATCAGTATTCCACTTACATTTATGAAATATCACATGCAAAACACCTAGTAACCACCCCTCTAGCCATCAGCTTTTCATTGCTGCCTGTCAGTATCTTGCTGAGGGCAGGTGCAGATAGCCTGGGGCTCAGAGATGTCAAGCAATGCTGCTAAATGCCTGGAGATATGGTTTTATATGACTATTTAAAGAGGCTATGACTATCTAAATAATTTTCAGCACATGAGAAACTCAACCTTTCCCCCAAACTTGCTTTTAAATTTGTGGCTTGAGACATTCTGTCCTAAAGCCCAGGGTAACTCTGACTCTGAGTTTACTAATATGTGAGTCCTGTAAACAGTACAAAAGCAGGCAATGAACAAAAAACTCATCTTTTTGGACTGATAGAAAATAGAGCTTTAGCATTTTTACCTCTTTGACTTCAATACCCAGGATTGTGCTTAAATTGGAGTAAGGGGTCATCATATAATTTGCGAGAATTTCTACAAGAATTTCAATCTGTGGTGAACATAGTTCTGGTTTCAAAATATCTTGCAGAGGTGAATTTTGCAGAAAAAAAATAGGAAATCCAAATCTTTGGATGATAGGCAACAAGTATTTGTCAAAATCTCAATTCAGATTTTGACAGTGAGGTCATAAGTGAAAACTCCAAGGAAACTAGGGCTACACCTGGTAAAGTCTCCAAAAGGTAAAATGTTGCCAAACTGATAGTTTTACCACTGAAGGCAAATTTCTATTTCAAGGTGTACTCTTTCCTTAATTAGAAGAATTTTTTCTTGCTTTTTAAACTAATGAAGTAGTCATCCTTTAGGAGACACTGAAAGGAGGCCTAAAGGTTTTTATTTTGAGCGCTTGATGAGATAATGTGATTAATATTTTTTGTGTGTGTGATCTATTTGTCCAGCAGGTGAGAATTAATTATCTTCAGATAATTGTAGATAATCACAAATAGAAGGGTCCTTTGGGCAGGGTACAAAGCAATATCCTTGCTGGGGCACTCTGTGCCCACATACTTGGGAACAGTTTTCCCACAGAGGATGCACCTGTAAGGTGGGATCCTAACTGAATGGATCCTGGAAGAAAGAAATTTTATTTACTCATTTTTCTAAAGTGAAATGAAAATTAGAGCACCTGGATTTCCTTTTCTCTGATTGTAGTGTCAGGATAAATGAATTCCAAAAATGGGAGCTGAGAGGGGAAGTTAGAGCACGACTAACTGAAAAAACAGATTTTAGCTATAATTATTATGTTTCAGGGTTTCAGGGAAGAAAACTCTGAGATATGTAGTAGGGAGATTTTGTCCCTCAGGGAATCCAGGGAAGTAGACCTGAAGGCAGACATTCTTAAGGCCTTCTAATTGATTTTTATGTCCTACTTAACTAGCTTTGAAAACTCTTAGCTTCATGGGACTCTCCAACAGAGAAACCCAATATTTTGTCTGGATTAATATTAATTTCAATGGGAACAAATGGCACAACTATACTGTAATATAACAAAATAGATGTGTCAGAAAAATTGTCAGTTTGTGTGCAGCTGACATCTCCTTTTCTCTTTCCCTTTTTCTATTCTGTTTTCCTCCTTTTTTTTTTAATTTAATTGAAACCAGCAATCTTTTTTTTTTTTTTTCTTTTTTTTTTTTTGCTGTTGTTTAAGTACACCACAGTCAGGGCAGGTTGAACCTCCAATTGTCAGGGAAACATCAAATCCACGTGCTATATGGGGTAAATATGCTGGAATTTTAAATATGGTGATGTGTTCCCATGCACTGTATTATTGTTGATATCTCTAAAATATCAGCTCAACAATTCAGCTATCTAACCATTTTTAAATCTTGTAAAATGGTAAAACTGGGCTTTCAGAATTACCACTCCCCCTGCCCCCCTCATATAGACAGATATATATAATATATTTCTGCTCAA
Organism: Serinus canaria; assembly: GCF_022539315.1. Lineage (NCBI taxonomy): Eukaryota > Metazoa > Chordata > Aves > Passeriformes > Fringillidae > Serinus > Serinus canaria. Next base: position 13,120,425 of record NC_066319.1, on the reverse strand, counting down.
GGGCTTTAGTTTCCTGTTAATATTCCAAGCCTTGTCTAGGCATATGTAGGTGTTACGCTATAAAAAAAAATTGTACCAAGGAGTTTGCATCTGGTAAATGTAGCACAAGTACAGTTGAGTAGGTGGTTAAGTCAAAGTGCAGTGAAAGAACCTGGTGAAGATTTATCCTGAACTCTTTGTGTGGCCTGAGTGAGACAGCATCAGGCACTGAGGGATGCTAAGTGTCTCAAAGCCTCCCAAGTTATCTAAGTTTCAACTCTACATAATTCTTTATGCTTTGTCGGGCCAGGAAAATGCAGTCACAGAATTTGTTTTTATTTTCCTTTCCAAAAAGGCCTTTTTGCTCAGAAGAGGTCACCAGGTATATATAAAATATAAAGATATGTATAGGTGATAGATACAAAAAAATAGAGGATAAATAGATACCTGTAAATATAGACAGTTGATTTGCATCACAAATCAATGCAATTTCATTCTGTTGTGTATCTGAATTTCAGTTTGGTCCAACCCAGAGCTCATGAAGCTAATTAAAGAGAATTAAGTGCATGGTGAATTACAGTTTGAATAATATTTTATACTCTTTTTACTGTTGTTTTCAGTCATATGACTGAGCTTTTAAATATAGTAAGCCAATTCTTTAGCAAAATAATTTTAAACATTGGTCTGCATATGAAAAGGAAGGGAACCTGACACATTATGTATTCAAAAGATAACTGGAGCCAAAAACTCCTGAAGGTATTGTTAATTTTGGTACAATTTGGCAAGAAAAATTACATCCAAGTAGTAAGCTAACAGCTCCTGGAATGTATTGTTGCATAAATGTAGTATTATATAATGAACCAAAATGTTATTATTTTGTGTTAAAGTTGTATCCAGAGAACCCTTATGAGACTGGATTACCGTTGTGCCAGGAGACCTTGCTGTTGTTGCAATTCCCTGTACACCCCTAGGAAGAGATTAAAAAGAGATCATTCCACATGGTGAGAGGATAGTTGAGGCCCAGGGGGAGAGAGAGAGAAGAGAAAAAAAAAAAGGCCAAATATTATAATGCAGGTCAATGGCAACACCATCCCTTCAGTCTTTGCATGATTTCCACAGGGACAAGAGTGTCTCTGCAGAGTGACCCTGGGTGTCACTTCCAAACCACGTCCTCTGCAGCCCACAGCTTCTGCAGGTGTAGAGGGTAACTGGAAGTGCAGTTTGGGTCAGCTCTAAAGCTCTCTCTGTACTTGTTACATCCTTCCAGCAGCACCATCCTTCTAACACCAAGGGTTTCTTATGTTTGCAATCCCGCTCGTACATCTTGGGGCTTGTAATGCTGCAACTTTTCAGTCAGGGCTTAATTGACCTGGCAGTGCCTTCAGCACATGGATGGGCACATGGAAATGCTACAGAAACTGGCCTGTTGTGAAAGCTTCCTCTGTTTCCTTTAATGCAGTCCTATGGACCAGGAACGCCCCAGCCCGTGGCTGTGAAAACGCCGTGCAGCTCACCGGGAGTTCAGAGGTGTTTTTGTGTCCCAGCACACCGTGTGAGTGGCAGTGGGCTGCTGCAGGAACTCCAGGGAAATTTGAGTCCCTTGATGTGGGAGCAGGCAGCCAGCAGCGTTTCCCACCTTTCCCCAGGCAACAGAGGAGGCTTGTGCTGTCTGCAGCCGATGAGTTATAACTGGAGCTCCTCCTCGCCCCTCGGCCTTCGAGCAGCGTGGTGTATGTCTTGTGGTTCTTATCTGCTCGAAAGTATGCACACAGAGCTTATCAGATCTGGAATGCCAGCACCCTGCCTTTTATATGAAGCAATAAATGCATATTTAGGTATTGCTTTCATCTGCACGGCGAATTAGATGTTTTTGGTGTTTTCAAGTGTAATTTTAGTGGTAGATGTAATAATACATTTAAATTAGTTGTTGGAGATACGCAATACTTCTTTTCGTGAAAATCCTTTTTAGGCTTCAGCTGATGCTACGTTATGAAGTGACACCACATATATTTTGTATTCTATACTTATGTCCTGTAATGATTGGATGCTTTACAGATCTGCAAGCAGACAGCAGAGAAGCCTTCCTGAATTGTCTGTTGAAGACATTTACACAATAACACAATTATTTGTTAAGGAAGAGATGATAAGGAACTTTTATAGCCAATTATATAATGTAACACTGCCAGGTAACGTGCCACTACTGAGTGACACCCTTTTGGGAACGACAGGGAACCACTGTCTGTGGAGTTTGGCAAAAGTGGTGATGTTTATGGGGTTCCTTTTTTAAAGAGGTGGTTTACAGAAACACCATCACTCTATGTGTTTGTTGACATGTTTTTTGTAGGCAGATGTGAGGTTGCTCTAAACTGGAAGTCATGTAGTTTACGTAAGTGCTAACCAGAGCTAAACTGGATTAGAGTGGGTTTGTGGCCAGTCATCTCCAAGTGTGGGCAGAGTGAGCTCATATCTCCCTGCAAAGCTGTGGAGATGTAACCTATTTTAGGTACTTCTTTTGAGCCTCATTTCTGTAATAATGACATCACGGCTTCTGGCGTGTCGAATTGTAAAGCACCACTGCTACAGAGGGAAGAAATACTAGCTCCTTTTTGTGTATGAGGAACTGGGAAGCACAAGGCAACCTCTGATGAAGGTTGAGCAGAAAATCTGTACCAAAAGCAGCAGCTGAGTACAGAGTTTTGGAGAGCAGTTTTTACACTGTATGAGCTGTGGCGTGGCTCTTACCTCCCTGTGATGCAACGTGTGTTTTAAAATGACCACATGTGGAACAGGTGGTGTACTCTGATTCCTTCTTTCATGGATCACTGCAATCTCTGTTAGGGAGTACAAAAATCCAAATGAAAATCACTGCAGAGGGACTACTTTAAAATGCAAAGTGATAGGGAAACAATGTTGTAGTTACTTAGGTTTGGTTGGGTGTTTTGGTTTTTTGTTTGCTTATTGGTTTGGGTTTCTTTTTTTTTTTTTTTTTTTGGTTATGCAAAGAATGAAGAGTAAATATTTTAGGATTTAAAGGCAATAAAATACAGTACTTGAGGGTTTGAACAGGAGTGAAACAAAGGGAAGCTAGCAGGATTATGCTGGTAGTGGTTAATTACTGCATTTGCTTTCCTGTTTCAAAATGATCACGTATGAAGAATACACTGTGTGTAAGTAAAACATTTTTCGTTGAACCACCTTGAAAAAGTTTCCTTTACCTGAATAAAGGAAGCTTTTTAGAAATCCAGTTCAAAGGTTTTCATTGCAATCAGCCTGCTGCCTCCTTCATTTTTGTGATTGTGTCTAGACACACGTCATTAATGATGCTTAAATTGTGAAATATTGCACATTTAAGGGTGTGAAATTGCTACGTGATTCAGGCCCTAAATGTGTAGTTTCATTTCTATATTATTCCTTTTTCTCATTTCACATTATGCTATAATTCTGAAAATAGTTTTTTAACAGTTTTTAAATGATACATATTCTAGTCCCAGCAGCCCACAATGACAGGCCACATTCTCAAATGATACAACATGATGCCATGCTTTTCACTAAATGACTGCTTCCATTTTTTGCTTCCAGGCTTCCTTCACTCTCGCTGGTGGCTGTGCACAGAAAATACAGGCTACCTGTAGAGGCTCTATCTTAGAAGAATCAGAATATTTTAATTAAGGATTTTTTAAAAATTAGTTAATTTTTTTCTCCTTTTCAAAAGCGATGAGTTTATTTTTCTGAAGACCGAGACCTATGGGAATTATTAAGGGTGAAAAGATGACTATTTTATAACTGATATTTGGCTTTTTATGGAATTTTCTTTGGTTCATAACTCATAGGGTAAACAGGGTCCTACTGTCATTTAGTGATGTTCATAATCCATTTTATGTCCAGTATTGGTGTCAATATGTGCTTGCAAGACAAGCCAAGGCGTAGCTGTTTGAAAATTGAGTTATTTTGAAGGTTTCTGTTCAATTGTTGGATGGCTGTGCATTATTCTTAGGTCAATGAGAAGTGGTTACCTTTACTAACTCTTCAGCAAAGGTTCCTGAAATCAGAGTGTAAGTTGCTCTTACAGCTTTATTTTCCCCCTTTCATATTGGCATTGGGAGAGCAATCTTACCATCTTTAATAAGGATGGTAGCAACCTTCTAAACATGCAGAAATTGCAGGTATTCAGAATGTTCTGAAAGCATTTCAACTGCAAAATATCTGAGGGGAATTTCTGGTGGGATTTGTATCAATTAAAACTACAGAGTACTTTTAAGACAATTTTGTCCTTTTATATGTTTATGCAAGAGATCTTCACCTGTGTGGTCACTTGGAGTTCAACTTGAGACTTTTTAAGTGAAAGCATAAATGGTTTGAGCTAATAGAGTAATTTTTAATAAATATTGTGATTTTAGTATTTGATGGGCAGAAAGTTTTCTTTATTTCCTTTTCTTCTTTTCTATGTGGATAAGAAAATAGGGTTTATTTTCAGATTAAGAAAAAGTACTTGGACATCTAAAAATAACAAAAGTGATGACTGCTATAGAATAGAGGAATACAGGTGTAAGAGAAGTAAAAGTAGTTAGCAACCACTCAGTCTAATTAGGTCATATGGTTCATGTGGCTGTGTGTTAGCTATATTTTCTTTCTTTTGGGCAGAGAACTATGCAAGGTAAAATGAGTCCAGGCAGTAAGGAAAAGGTATTTTCTTCCATGTAAACGCTAGATACCTCATACCTGAAATGTCACTGTGAATAACTTTCTGGTAGATTAGCCTGTTTTCAGCATTTTTCTTGCACCCTGCTTGTTTTGGTAGACCATGGGTATTACTGAACCCTTCCTGGACTGCACTATTTTATTAAAGTGGTAGAAGAAAAGTTGGTTTTGTACAGGCTGCTGAATGCAACAGACACCTCAGCTCTGATGAGTCCATTTTGAACAGACCAGGCTCTTCAGGGCTGGGCTTTTTTCCCCCCACCCTGCCCAGCTCCATAATGGATAAGCCTGCAGCTGATTCACAGTTCTGAGGTGTTATCTGAGCAACAAGCCTTCACTGGCTCGGGGTCACTGGGTTCAGCTAGCCCTCTTCTGCCCTCTCCCTCACTTGCACTGTAAGAATTAAGGCTTCACACACCTATTGTTCTGCAGGATTTTTTACCAAACTGAACTTTCTCCCTGGTAGACTGTGCCAAAGTGCTAAAGCTAAGTTTAAAATTTTGTATGTTTAACCTTTCCCCCTAATTGCTTGCCCAGAATAAAGGTTTGGTGCTTTGTTCCTAAATTCTCAACATGAGGTGGTGTGCATTAAAGTGTATTTATACTTTCAGATTAATTAACTCTGACCTTATGAACCACTGTCCTTGTTTAATTGGTGGCTCCAAAGCACACTAATGGCATAAATCAGCTGATAATGAGATTCAGACTTGCTTTTAAAATATATAATAACAACACTGCATTGATAGAGCAAATGAGATTTGTTGACTCTCTGTTGGTATTACAGGAGAGAAGACACAATTAAATGTGTACTTTCAGGATGGGGGAGGGCTTGGTTGGAATGAATAATATGCACTTCAGGGTGGGTGTATGAAATAAGGAGGATATTCTGCATCAAGATAAGTTTGGTATTCTCTCCTTGTCTCTAGGCACTGCACAGTACTGGCTGGTGCACTTTAGGATACAGAAATGTTGTGGGAAGGTGTTTCTTAAAGATTACTGGGGGCTAAGAAAAATGACAATTTCATCTTTAAATATAGTTACATGTTTTTAAACTGAGCTTACACCCACTGTTTTATGAACTGCAAATTAATCAGATAGCTCCCAGAGAACAAAAAGGTTTTGACCTAAACTAGTTGCCCAGGCTCCATTACTATTTTCAGTTTAATGTTACCCATATCCATCCTCACATTTTGGAAAGAAAACAAGGGCTGTGCAACAAAGTTTCTTTGTTTTGCTAAGAACTAAAAATGTGCTGTATGTAGACCAAACAATAAAAATAAACTACTGAACTACCTTCTAATGCATGGGGGTTCTGGAGAGAGGAAACCATGGATATTTAGAGGCATAAAGTGAGTCATTGTGCTAGTTAAAGAATTTTATAAGGCGAGCTCTGTGGGTTTGAGTTGCATCTGTTACCTTTCCAACTAGAACTGAGGGGTATGCAGGAAAAAGAATGTTGGATTTAATCATGCCTTATAGTGACTGCATTGTACTTAGGCTAAGCTTCTAACTGGAATCTAGACCATAAGGGAACAAAATCGTTAGTCTTTCTTCTTTGTATAAGTTTTGCCTTAGATGGGCTCCAATTAAATGACCTAAACAATAATTTTACACCAGGTAAGCTGCAAAATGCTGTTAACAAACTACTTAAATTAAAGAAAAAAAAAAGGTAATAAGTGTTCTGTAACACTTGAGAACATAAAAAAAGAAAAATCTCCAAGCCAGAAACCCCCTCACAGTTATTTTCCTTATTAAAAGATAACCGTGCTTGCATTTATGACAGTTCTTAGAAGCCATAATGGACTGGGTTGCTATGGTGTGAGATGCAGAACAATGAAATAATTGTTTCTCTTGGTGTTGGCTTCCTGGAAACAAATTCTGTGTAAATTACTTGGCTGAAAGTGTGACAACAGTCTTGTGTTCTCTTTCATTCGGTTCATGGTTAAAAATCGTAACTATTTTATAGCAATAAAAAAGTAACATTTATCAGTTCTGGGCTTTCTTTTGTTTCAACTTTTTTTTTTTTTCCTTTTATATTTTCAGGTCAGTTTCATGAATTCAAAAGCAACTTACCAGTGATTTCTGGGAGCTGGGGCTGATTTTCTTGTGTATTTGTAAGTATTTATTCTTTTCCCTGTTATGTGCATCTTTCTAGTACTCTTTTGACATGGAAAATGGAAGAAATTTTGAAATTTCACTGTTGTATTGCAGTTTTAGCATGTTCATTTAGCAAGAATTTGACCTCACTACTTTTAAAATTTTGGTAAATTTTTTTGCTACCAACTTATGCTTCTGCCATTCAGAGGAGCTACAAATACTGAATTAACAGTAAATGTTAATATTTCGAGCCTTGTTTAGGTTTTTGTAAAAATAACAAGGAAATAACTAGGAATGCATTTTTATATCCCTTGGAGAAATCTGGCCTTTATGATTTCAGCAAAACCTTGGTCATTGAGGTCACAGCTCAGGAACATGTTTCAGAGTCTCCCCAAGGTGAGATACATCAAATGGGGCTACACCTAAACAGAAATGCTCTGAGAAAGGGAAAGCCAGAGGAGAGGATCAGGAGGAAGATAGTTATTCATGAAACAAATGAAAAGCTTTCAGAATTGCTGTTTTGGACAGTCCTCAGCTTTAGTCAAGTATAATAAGAAAAATATAATGGCCCCTAGACTTGACATGATATAAATTATTGCAATACCTCATGTATGATGTAGTATAAATAAAACCAATCTATGCAGCTTGTTCTCTTAAGTCACAAATATAGTTTATGAATAAATATTTATTCGATCATTTGTGGAAAAAGATGTTCACAAAACTGCATTCATCAGGGAAAAAATATGGCTGGTTCTTGTCTCAATATGGAAATGTGTTCAATTTTTACTAACCCTTCCTCTTTACAAATGTTCATTTTCACATATGGTTTTGCTATTCTATTTGCACTTTCCTTCATTTACAGGTCAGCATTTTTTTAATGAACATTCTCAGTCAGAGATAAAGAAAATATTATCAAATAAGATAAACAGTTTAAAACCAAGTATCACCATTGAAAAATAATTCTGAGAAGGCAATATAAAGTGATTACTGAATTGAGAGTGAGGAATTTGTTATATTTTTTCTGCCTTTGCTGCTGCTTAATTTTTTTGAGCAATCAGTTTCTTCTCTTCATTTTTCTCTTTTATAAATAGAAATAGTAATACATTACTGTATACAAAGAGTTTATACCTCAATATAGAGCACACTTTCCAAGGAAAAGGAATAATTCCAAAGAATAAATTGAGTGGTAGTTTCATGGTGAAGATTTTGTGTACCAAGCTAATTGGGTGAGAAGCTGTAAGTATTGTTCAGTTCATGTTCATGTAGTATTACAAACAGAGAAAGGGCTTTAGTAATTATATTTTGGGCTGCTGGTCTGATCTTCTCGAACAAAGAGCTGTAGCGAACCAAAGTGATGTAAAAACGTGCTTTGAAAACCATCCTTGTGTTTAGGTGAATCCAGTAAGTATCTAAACTTCCAGGAGAGGCATGGGCTGCTTTGATCACACCTCTGCACACTGGCTGTTCCAGGGAAGGCTGTTAGCACAGCTGAGACACCTAGCAGGTTGTGGCCATGAGAGCTGGGGTGTGGTTCAGCAGCCTGAGCATCGAAGCTGAGGTGGTGCCTGCATGAAAGGATGAGCCACAGCCTGGCCTGTCACTGGTGTCCTCTGCAAGCCAGACCTCAGTCTCAGTGACATGAGTACTGGGAGAAGCCAGCACCGTGCTGACTGTTCTTCTCTGCTTCAGTGACTCATTCTAGTGTTTAGCACTATATATCTAGAAACATATGCTAACCTTAAGTTCACATAAACTGAAAATAAAATGAAATGTAGGAGGTACAACTGATGGATTCAGCCCCGTGTTCCTCACATACTGAGAAAAACACTGAAGTACAGCTTCTGCAGTAATACAGGCTTAGGTCTTAAATCATCTCTGTTGTGCCTCTCCAAACTTACAGATACTCTGTACCTGATTTAGGCAGACACAGATTTTTGTTATGCAGTAACAGGACTATGCACAATGACATAAATGAGACTGATAAAATAATAGGACAGGTTGTGACCTGAGATACCCTTCCATTTCTGATTTCTGCAAAATCTTATGCCAGACCATGGAAGCTGATGGACTCGGGATCAGGGCCTGAGGCTGAACAAACAGGCCCTGAGCAAAGGAGGAGGTGGGAGCTTCGGGGCTTGGCGTGGAAGACGAGGAGTTTGCTTGAATAAGGGGTTTTGAGAATAAATTCTAAGCAGTATTTAAAAAATGCTAATGAGAAGTGTATACCCTTTTCATGTCATGCTGTAATATTTGGGCATGTTTTTATGGTGTGTTTGTTTGATCTGTACTCCAAAGGGAAGGAGTGCAGATCAGTGCTGGAAAGATTGATCTTTGAAACTCTGCAGATTTTTTTTATGGGAATAGAGCAAGATCAGCTAAATGCTGCTATAGGTCTATACCAAAGCTATTTCAACCAGGGGCTATAACAACTTTTTCCTCAAATTTTTGAAAGTTTTGTCATAGGTGCATTCTGCTGTAACATGTAATTACTTGGATCATCCAGTTCAGGCAACTTTGGGATTTTTTGGTCGTATTTGGCTAGTTTTGTTCAGGGGAAAACAGGATTGATGATTCATACAAAAGTAAATTTCATGGAAAATGTGACATTTGTGCTTTTGTTTTATGCCCACAGAGTAATTGTCCTAACTAAAGGTTACCTTTTTTTCAAGAATGTGGTTTTAACATGGTTTAATTTATTTAATTGTTCTTTTCAAGTAAGTTTGCCCAGTAGTAAACTGCAATAGTTATTTAAAGACATAAATGGCAAAATAAATATAATTTAATAACACTGCATTTAAAGCCAATTTTGATTGTACATCAGGAATTAGATACATCTTGTTACTAGCAGTTCAGTTTCTGTGTAAACATTTTATTGTGGCTTGGCTACAATGTGAAAACACAGACAGAGTGAGAAAAATAAAACCTGAAATGAGGGGTGTTAAAACCCATGAAACTTCAGTGTCTTGAGCTCTATAGTGAAAAACCTGTGTTGAAAGCATGGCAAAAAATATAATCTTATTTAGGAATAAAATAAAATCCTTTGAAAACAAACAACAGGATTTTTATTTTAAGAAGGTTTGAGAGCAGAACCAGAAGCTCTTAGAGAACACACATGCACACATGTTATGACACAACAAAACTGACATTATGGGTAGGTAAATTTTATCTTGTCAAACACTTACTCTAATTAACATATTAACAGAAGCATGCTTTGCTTGAAACTCAATATTTGATATTTTTCCCCAGTCTTAGTTTTAAGGCAAAATTTATACTTTTTTTTTGTTGTTGTTTAATTTAGACTGTTTCTATTTACACTGTGGAGCATCTGACCAAACAGATTTGTGCTTTGTATTTCTACCAGCTTATTTAAAAGAAGAAAATTATTTAATTGTGAATGTTTGTATAACAAAGTCAAAGCACAGCTTATTTGGAGCACATGAAGACATATGTCTTTGGTGCTATTACCTTCTGGGTTTAATTGATAACATGTGATGTCCTACTGGATTACAGTTAATATATTTGGGGAAAATATATGCTCTCTACTTTCTACAAAAACAATATACTGAGCCCAGGTCTCAAAAAGTTGATCTCCATTTTTCTCTTCACAAGGCAGGGTGTTAATCAGCATTTTGGTCAAGGAGATGTTGGCCAGCTTATCACATACCTCTTTCTAGAAAGAGCTGAGTGTTTCAAAGCTCATATTAAGACAGCACAGTGGTATCTGTCTAGAATCTCTGTTGCTGCAGCATCCATACCCTTTTTGGCACGTGTGTCCTGCAGGTACCAGAGGCCTTTATCCCCTTCTGCATCCTTTCCAGCTGACCTTGTGACAAGCTAATGCAAAACAATCTGGTTAAACCATCATTTAACTAGACCCTCAGCAATGTGAAGCTCTGTTTTCCTGGGTTTGTTTTATAAATGGTGAATATAAAATCAATTTCAAATTTCCAGTATATAACATGTGGTGAAAATAGATAAAAAGAAGACACCTACCTTGAAGAATTTTTTTGTCTGAGAATAATTTCCTAAATGTACATCTTTTAGATGTTCTTAAGAGACAGTAAGCTGAGCAGAAAGAAAGTGGAAGAGGGAAAAGCATTTCTTTATCCTCAGCTAAAACCTGGTGCCCAAAACACATTTGCCAGTGAGGATCTGATGGATGCATTGTTGCATCCTCCATCCAGAGCTTTGTAGCTGTACCTGAAGAGAGGAAGGTGTGGGGGAAGGACTCACGGGGAAGGAAAGGTGGCTGAGCCACTCCTTTGCTAAGAACAGGGCAGAGCTCAAATACCAAAAGTCCTGTTTGTTTTTCAGTATCTGAAGTTCTCTCCCCAGCCTGTGCTTCCAGCTGGGATGTCTGATGGACTCCCCTGTGTGATTTTATCCCAAGCTGTTTGGTTGTGGGAGGTCACCTAGGGACTTGTAGTTCTAATTGAAGGAAAGTCTGTGGTCTGATGCTGGCACAGAAAGCTGCTCCTATCTGAGTTCCTCTTTACCTTCTGAGTGCAGCAGACATTATTTTGGCTGCTTCTCTGCTGCCCATGAAGGCTGTTTCTTGGTAATAATTAAACAAATAAATGGGTACACAGGATACTTGTGTTGTGAAAGCATTGTATTAATTTTAGACAGTTTTTCTTATGATAAACAAATAGTGTACTTAAGCTACTTTTGGTATTTAGCATAGAACAGAAATCTCCTTCAGTTCTTTATGAAGAAAGAAATGTATGGCACAAGAGAAAATACATAAAATACCAGTTTTAATTTACATAAACCCAAGGGGTTCCAGGCTGTAAGACTCCTTAGCAGTTACTGGGAGGAGGACACCAGTGTGGGCAAGAGCACCATCCAACCAGGTCCTGACGCACTGCACAAAGCCAGGGGCCACACGTGTTGTCTTTGCCTACTTTCTGATGAAAGTTGAACCACTTAGTGGAGCTGCTGCTAGAAATGCTTTTTCTTTTTCAAGGGGCTGTCATGCTCTGTATGTGAGCGGGGCTTCCTCACTCTGCTGCTGCTCCATATGTATGCTGGACGAGATCCGTGCAATGCACTAGATCCATCTGCTGTCTAAAAACTCCTTTGCAAAAGTGCTAAGCAAGAAAATGCAAATCCTCATCCAAACAATTCTATATGCTGTTGAAGTTGTGTGCAATGCTTGGGAGAGTGGAATAGCAAGGATTTCTGTTAAGAAGCCCAATTAAGAATGCAGAAGCAAGGTACTTGCACAAATCCATACCTGGAGAGGTTTTCAGTAAGGGATTGGCATTTACAAGGACCAAATATTTCTGGAAGAAGTGGTTGTTCATTACAAACCCAAAGTTTCTGGTAATTTAATAACTACAATGCAGCATCTCAGGAAAACTGTAAAGAGAATTTTTTCTAGGCCATGCTGTGAGTAATAAATTACATACAGTATTTCTCATTTTACGTAAATAAGACAAAAAATGTCTTATTCTACAGTAGAGATGAACAATACCAACAGTTGATGTCAGCATTAACTTTTCAAATCATATTACTTACAAGGGAGAGCGTTATAAAGTGTCCCCAGACAGCTTCATTTTCTCTCTGTCTTCCTAATGCCCATATACCAATGGCTGTTTGATTCATTTATTGACATAAAACAGAATTGCTTAGAACTAACCACTCATTCATCATAATCACAGTTACAAGAGAGAGCAGGGTAAGAGGTTAACTGCTTGCTAGATGTATCAAGATCTTTGGTATATACCAAAGCCTGACTCGATAGGAATCTGATAATGGTCTGCTGAAGGTAAAACATAAGTGTTAAAAGCTAAATAAAAAAATTGATAAAGACTGTGCTGTAAAATACTCACATTTCTTAAGTTAATTAAAAAGTGCTGATCAAAGTGAAGCCCGTATTAAAAATGTTACTTTAAGATATTAAAGGTAAGATAAAAGTATAAAGGTCAGTTATAAAAATAAGTGCATTTAAAAAATTTTTTCCATAATTTTTTCTTCTGCTTTAATTAATAATTAAAATACAAATAATTTGAAAATGTTAATTTTTTAGCATTTTAATTTCATGCACAGTGATGAGGAATTGATATTTTTGTGTGTCTACATTAACAAGACATTGAACAAAATCAATTTGAAGTAAGTGGGAGCAGCTTCTGTTCTTAATACATGCATGTGATGGATTCAGTAGTGTGCATCATAAAATATTCAAAGGCTACACTTAATTGTGTAAATATAATCCTGCCTCTGAAACCTGGTCTCAAAGATGCTCCCTGCAGGATCCAAAAAGCCCTAGGGAGTAATTAATCCAATTCTCCAAAGCTAAAACAAAGCAGGTTACATGAGTTTTATCACTCACTTCAGCCTTTCCCCATGAAACAGTTCACAAATGTAAAACTTCACTCAAAGTTGTTGTTTTCAGGAGCTGACACATGGTCTTGCAGAAGCCCTAAAGTCTTGTAGGGCAGCACAGTGAAGAGGAATGAGTAGCTGGCAAACTGGCTGTGTATAGGAAATTCCTACTTTAGTATTTATTTTCTGCTCAAATTCTTTACTAGTTTGGGATGTAGCAGTTTTTAAAAATAGAATTAACAGTTTTTAAAAATAAATATTGGCTGATATGACACAACTGAGGTTAGATCTGCTGAACTGGTCAGAGGAAAGCTCAGGAATCTGAAGCCAAGCATAAGAAGGTGAAAGTGAACTAAAAGTTCCCCCCTGAAACCCTCATAATTAACTACCTAAAACCTGGGAGGTGTTTCTACAGCAGGTACAGGGGATCAGAAATGTGGTTAACTTCAGAGTGTAGGATATGAATTCTTGATTCTATTTCAGCAACGCTTTTATCAACATCATATCAGGCAGCCCTTTGCCTTTCAGAGACAAGAGAAAATGTTCCAGGATCTTTCCAAGATCCAAACTCTTATTTGTCAACACAAGGTTTCATGTCACTTGGCAGCTTCTTCACCCAATATTTTTAAATTATTGTTAAAATGTCTTAGTTTTATGGAACATTTCCTCCTCCAAATCAAGATACAGATTTTAATATCAATTTTTGAAAAGCCATTTACCCTACATCCACTAAAGAGCGGTTGTTAGAACTCTCTGATCCCATCTTTTTTGAGCAACTTTTTAACATTGCCAGGTTATTGGCCTTTTAATTGATTCTACATTAAGGTAGCAGCCCACCCTAGCAAACAGTCCATATATTTCCTTCCTGTGTTCACTGAAGCCTGAGAGTACATCTGTGCTGGTAAATATGCTTGTGTTGAAAGGAACCCTTTGCCCAAAGATTTGCTTGGTGCAAACTCTGGTATATTTACTCAGAAATGCCAAGTATTGATTGCTGTGCACTCCAAGATTTTTCTGATTCATTAAGGGAACCTAATATGTTTTTGGGATAAAAAAGCAAACAAACTGCATTTCTGATCATTTGCAGCTCCATCGCTAAAGAATCCCACCTGGGAGTTGGCTATTACCATCACCACCTCTGTGTATAACTTTTCTGTTACTTGCTTGGTTTTTGATGTCTTGTTTGTAAAGATGTTTTTCCATGCACATAACTGCAACTTTTAGAGGATGATGAGGGAAGCATAACCACACACATCCAATTATCTTTTTTTGCTAAATTCCTCAAAACATTCGTAAGAGCTGTATGTTCTTACTCCAGATTCCAGATTTGTATATTAGATAATATATGGCACATATATTAGGCACCATATATGTGTCCTCCTTGCAGATCTTGAATAATTATGTAATTATGGAAAAATAATAATTTCTCTTCCTGTAATTTTTTAAACTGAATTTATACATTTTGATCGCCACCATTTGCATAATGGTTTTGTTTTGTATTGTGCAATATTGAGCAGCAAGTCATAACAATAATCAGTGTTGTGCACTGTTTTAAACATTTAGGCAGGGTTCACACATTCAGAGAGTTGTTTTTTAAGACATCATGGATTCTTGTGCTTCACCCCAGAAACATGCTAACCTAGCCCCCTTTTAAAATGTATTTTCCTCCCTTCTCTTTTTAATTCTGGTGTTTTGTTTCTGTGTGAAATGAACTCCTTCATTCCTCCACAGCAGCCATCCCTTTGAGATGTCTGTTGTTCATGGGTTTTTCCTCACCCACCCACCTGCCATTAACTATTTGGTTACCACTTGAAATACTTCATCATCCAGATTCAACCTCATTGTCCCATGGCCATTGTTGCTTAGCAGAACACCCATGCTTGCTTTCTACACAAACACACACACAAATTAATAACTGAGTGGAACTCCTCCTCCTCTGTGCTCCAGAAGGAGCTGCTCCAAAAAGAAGCCATTTATAGTATCAATAAGCTGCTTCTCCAAACCATGTACAGATGTGTTATTCAACCAGTTAATATTGGGGTAGTTAAAATCACCCATTATTATTTTTCTGGCAGATTTTGCCACTTCATTAATATCTTTCAACATACTGAGTTGCTTGGCTGTTCCTTCTTTTACATGGCTTATATCATATCATGCCATCACAGCATATTCTGTAGTTTCGAGTTAATTGCCCAATTAACAGTGGTATTCATGAAGTGCTAGGAAAATTCCACAACTAATGATTTGGACAATTTCAAAATAGGTTGGTATTTCATAGTTTAAAATGTCAAACATGCCAATAGCTGCAAGCTTAAGACTGTGCAGGCTTAGAACCCAATAGCTCGAAAATTCTGCATCCCAAAAATCGTAATCCAGCCCTCAGAAACATGTTTCCCAGACCCAAGTTTATCACTGTAAGGAAGTTCTGCACCACATTAATTTCTTCTTGGACCAGTGAGGTGGAAGCATGAAATGGAGCCTCCTTGGCTTCCCTGTATTTTGTGAGAATATGGAATAAATACCTTCTGGCAGCAGGGAATTCACCCTCACCCCCAGCCTGGCCCCAGATGATGTTTATGGCAGCACTGGGGACACTGCTGCAATAGTGGTTGTTTATATGCTTGCCAGAGCCAGGAAAATGAAGATGTGAGTGAGTTGGAAGGTTGTAGGATTTGCTAGGGCACTCTGTACTTTTCTTTCCCGTTGCCTGGATTAGGTAGGGACATTAACAATGCGTAGTTAGCTTTGATGGGTCATTGTTACCAGATGCAACTGAGAGTTGCCAATAGACTCTCTAGGCAGTGATCTGATTTTTTTTGTTTTGTCTCACCAGCTGCCACGCAGAGATGCCAGGGGATACAGTGCCTCTCCTTTCTGCCTTTTCTCTGTACCTTCTGTGCCATTTGTGAGCTGCAGGACTGAGGTCACGCCATGGAATTAGTTTACAGAGTCTGGGGAAGGGCTGGGGCTGTAAAATAATTTCATTATCACTACTGAAGAAAGACAGTATTCATTTTCAGTCTCAGGGTCAGAGACATGAGTGTGATAAAGGAGACAAGCCACTGCCTCACAGCTAAAGGATCACGGGCTCAGGGGGCATTTCTGACATTTCACAAAGAATCATGGAATATCCTGAGTTGGAAAGGACCCATAAGGTTCATTGAGTCCCACTCCTGGCCCTGCACAGGACAAATCACACCCACAAATATCCCACCATGTGCCTGAGAGCATTGTCCAAATGCTTCTTGAGCTCTGGCAGGCTTGGTGCTGTGAGCACTGCCCTGGGGAGCTGTTCCAGTGCCAACCACCCTCTGGAAGTCAGGAAAACAACCTTTTCCTGATATACAACCTAAACTTCCCCTGACACTATTAGAGTACTTTGAATTTCCCTACTTACCTAGTCTGTTGAGACTGTTTTGGTGATCTAAGGCAAACTGCTCAGAGGTGTATAATCCATATGTGATTAAGGCCTTAACTCTGCAAGGTGCTTTAAGTACTTTGAGGTCCTTCATTGCAATAGACAGGAGTTTACAGGAGTTAAAATCCTGTGAATACTGAGGTCTTTGCTGGGATTGTACTGATTAGGTAAGTATGGCTGCTGGATAGCTCTTTTTAAAAAATTGTTTAGAGCTCCTTCTTGGAGTTGTGGCAGATTCTTTAGGATGTTATAATTTACATTTTATAACAAAAATGTAGTGAATTGTCTTGTCTCATTTCTCTTGGCAACTCAGCAAACCATCATTAACATTTTTCATCAGTATTCAGTTTAGAGTTTTCCAAACTGAACAGTGTAGTGGCAACAGCTCATTTTTAGATGCTGTTACAGTTCTTTCACATCTTTATAGTATTGTAGTAAAGCTGAATTTACTGGCTACCTTGAAAGCAGAGTAAGGCAGCATTAGAATCTACATTAAAGTGATTCAACACTCTCTAGAGAAAAGCCTTCTTAACATGAGATCAGACACAGTATGTGTTTTGGGGGTAGTTTTATAAGGATTGCCAATAAACTTGAACGCTACCAACAACAGCTGCTTCTTGAAATACTGCTCTGTCCAGCCCAGTGAAATTTAGGGGATTTTTCTTTGCCTTGTAAGCAAATGTGATCGTCATTAGCATTCAGGGGAGCAGCAAATGGAAGGGTGAGGCTAATTTGGTGGTGCAACTTGGTGAAGATGGGAGGGATCAGCTTCCATGCACTTGTTTCTCCTTGAGAGTTAGTGCCAGTCTCCAGTCTTTGGGGTAAGTACCATGCTCTGATATGTTTTTTGTAGAATTCTTCTTGGTGGCTGTTTAGATTCATTCCAGTTTGGGTGCAGAGAGAGGATATTTTTCATAAGTTTTCATGAGCTAAGAAAATGCAAGCTCTTCAAGGTCATTCAGTGTTGACCTGTGGTTGTTCCTGGTTTTATGGCTATGAGCAGCTTGTTTCATCTTTGTTTCCTTTCTTAATCTTTGATAATTTAAGTTTTTTAAAAAAACTTCTATAGTCATAGAAGGAATGGCCAATTCAGGTGCCCAAAAGAGGGATTATCCACAAATGGCTGTAACACTGCTTTCAATTATTACAATTATAAATACAGTAGTAGTAGTAACAACTGCTACTACTTGTATTAACATTCAGTAGGGGCAATTTTAAACTACTGACATGTTAATAACTCTCAAGCTACCCACACTCACTCAGAAATATCTTACTGC
The DNA here is from genome assembly GCF_022539315.1 of Serinus canaria. Taxonomy (NCBI): domain Eukaryota; kingdom Metazoa; phylum Chordata; class Aves; order Passeriformes; family Fringillidae; genus Serinus; species Serinus canaria. The sequence goes on along the minus strand of NC_066319.1, from coordinate 13,102,629 downwards.
CTTTAAATGGTACATGGTTCTCCATGTTCTACTTACTATAGGAATTATACATGTTCCTTTCCTTTTTAGCATTTTTCAATAAGTGCCAAAGGCTTGTTTTCAGATTAGGCTTCACTTGTAAAAATATCCCCTTCAGCCAATCCTAATTTTAAAGAATATTGTGTCTATAGAGCTACAGGATAAAATTTGGGTTTTTTTTGTGTAAGATGTTCATGCAGTTCCCATCTAGTACAACAGAGCATTAAGTGTTCATCAAAGAAATACTTTCACTACCTTGAATGCAGTAGTTTGATGTTATTTCTTTCAAAATGTGACAGGTTTTAAAATTTGTTTTTAGGTCAGATTTTGTGAGTTAATTACATTGGAGCCTTAATAAATTTTGAGATTACGACAAATCAATGTCATAATCAAACAGCAACATATAAAAAAATTAAGATTTTTTTTTTTGTTTTAATTATTATCTCTGATTCAATTAAAGTTTTTGTCTTACTCCCAAGTACGAACTATAAAACTGAGTGAACACCAAAATAAATTCCCTCTGCTATTAACCAGTTGCACTAATTCTACAAACTGAAAAACAGCAGGGATGTAAAAAGTAATTGACCATTCATTGTTAATATAATCACAATGTTACCATTAATTATTATAGTGAAAAAATGCAGTATTACAAATTAAACAGAATAAAATAGAATTTTTTTTGCAGTTAAAAAATAGAATTGGAAATTAAAAGTTAACTTACTAAATTAAAATGGACTGGTGACAGAACATAGATATAAGTAGTGTAATATAACTTCCAAGTTCTAGAAATATTTTGTATTTTATGCAGCTACAAACAAAAACTTTATTTTGCATAAAATGTTACTATATTAAAATATTAAACTTTTTCTTTATAATTTAATATTCATTGTTGATAATGCTTAAAAATTTTGAGAACTGTGTTTAACCTTCAGGTAATGAGTTCCCAAATAATTAGCTAGCACCATTAAAACAGGTATTTTTACCCTTCCAGTAATGCATATGAAAAGTCACTGAAATGTGTTACAAATATGTAATTCTGTCCAGGGAAGATATAAGTGATATTACTAAAGGAAACCGTTTTAGCCTTTCACTCTTAGCACTGAAAACTAGATGAGTTAGCTGAGTCAAACTTGCTTTCTAATTTCTTTGCCAAATTTGACTAAAGATTTCTTTGGTAGTATTGCAAAAGTCTATTTGCAAAACCAGTTTCTAAGCCTAACAAAGCTGGAAGAAGTGTTGAATTCTGCTGTTCTGAAGTGTTCTTTCTCTCTTCAAAGATGTAGGATTACAGTTTTGGGTATTTTTGTGAGTGGAATGGAGAGGTTATCTGGTGTTAGGGAAAGCAGCATTTTTTTAGACATGTTTTTAAAGAAAGCAAATACATGTCTCACCAGAACAACCCCTGGAATAGCCCATTATGCAGTGTTTAAGGCCAGTTTATTGGAAGCAACAATTCTAAAATCAGGGAGAAAAGATAGAAAAGGATGATTCCTAATTACAGCTATTTCCTGGACCGTTTCTCTGTTTTGCCGTCAAGATTCTAAAAAACTGAAGAGTTTACAAACTTAAACTCTGAAGGTGATCCCAGACACATCCTGTTCTTGGTTAAAGGTTCTGCTATATCACTGCTAGGACGAAAAAGTGAAGTGCCTCTCGACCAGCTGCAGAGAAAGAAGGTGATTTGAATGTTAATGAAGGACAGAAGTTTCATGGTAACAGAAAAACAGAGGCTCTATAGATAAGAGAATATTTTCCCAGGACATCTCAGTCTGCAGTTGTTGTAACCGGAGGAAGTAATATTACTAAGGAAGTATTTAAATGTCTTTAACAGATATTAGATGATGAAGTGGAGTAGTCATTATATTCCTATCCAAGCTCCAGTGCATGAGAGGTCTATTGAAACACAGTCTTTTGAGAATACCCACTTAGTCCTGTTTCTAGACTCCCAGATTAGTTTGGGCATCCTATTAATCTACAGAGTTCTAACACAAAAGATTTCTCAGAGAAGTTACTATAGTTTCTGTTTAATATGGCAACAAAGATCACAAGGTTCAGTGTTTTCATAAATTTAAATGCCAACACTCCCCTCCTGCCCTTCTGTCTCGGCTGGAACAAAATCCCTGACCCAACAGTCGAAATTCTTTCCTGATATTTCCACATGAGTTTTTTTTTACATGTCTTGTACCTGACTGTGCCCTTGAATTGTTCAAGGCTCTCGATTCAAACATAAGAATTCATTTTTGCTCCTGCTTTCTGTTTGGTTCTGGTCATTCACTGTTTCAGGAGCCCCATGACTTGATCCATTCTTTTTTACTGTCTGATCCATTCATCTTGGTAATCCTGCCAACACAAACTGGCATTCAGGACCTTCTGTAGCATTCCCCTTAGAGTGTTTGAGTCAACCTACTTACACTTGGAGGTATTCAAATCACAGAATGGCCTGGGTTGGAAGGAACCTTAAAAATGATTTCATTCCAACCCCCTGCCATGGGTAGGGACGCCTCCCACTAGACCAGTTTGCTCAGAGGCTCATTCAGCTTAGCCTAGAACACTTCCAGGGAAGGAGCATCCACAGCTTCTGGGTCAACCTGCTCCAGTCCCTCACCAGCCTCACAGTGAAATTTCTTCCTACCATCTAATATACACCTCTCCCATTTCAGTTTAAAGTCCTATCACTACATGCCCCTGTGAAAACTCCCTGGCTGGCTTTCTTGTAAATCCCCATTAAGATACTCAAAGGCTGATCTAAGGTTTCTGCATAAGGTTTGGTTATTATTAAAAGCATTATTATTGGTGTTCTCAGCAGCTGTTGAGGTTTTTTTAAAGCAGATTAACAGGAAAGTAGCAGTGAGTTCACAATAGCACCACAGAATTGCTCAGAGAATGGCTGTGAGCCTATAAAGGTACTGCATTTGTCATTCTGATGGATGATTTTTCCTGCCCATGAAATAAGGGAAGTAATCCTTCCTCATTCTTCTTAGTTCTCCTGAAGCAGAGGTATATATTTGGTTGCCAAATTCTCCTTTCCATTCTTCAACTAATCCCAGGGAAAGATGGAAATATGTTGAAAAGCCCATGACACATGGTGGATGAGCTGTTCTTTGCTCCCAGAGCTCTCATCTGTAGTGCCTGACAACCCTACCCTTGCTCTTATTTAGTATCTTGATGGAATTGCTGTGGGATCCATTAAGATTAAATGTCTGCCATACATGGGAGTTGTGTGGCTTTCTGGAATAATAAAGCCCAATTCTGGCTCTCTGAATACCCAGTAGAGAGCAGAATGAAGATCAAACTGGCTTAAGCTAAAACTGAGGAACATGCAGCCAGTGGTGTCCTTCCAAAATGTCTTTCTCTGTTGACTGTGTCTCACATTGACCTGATAGATTTCAGATAAATATGAATAATACTCACTTTGCAGGAGACAAAAGGAAGCTCTATAACAAAGTGTTATTTCAAAATGTTGCTTTGTTAGGACAATGGAACAATGAGCTCTCTTTTCCCCTTAGATTCTGGTTTTCTGCTTCTTTTTTTCCACATCCCCACCCTGTAATTTCTTCTGTGTGAGATGACAAACTCTGAAAAGCACTTGTGTAATAGTCAATAACCCTGTTTAACTCTCCTCGAGTACCTACTGTTGCCACCATAACCACGATCTCTGAGTATCTTCCAGTGATTTTAATTTTTTTGAATAATGCTAACTTTAGATCATTTAAAAGGAGAGAAGTGAGAGCTTTCCTCACAGTTTCCAGTCAGGAAAGCTCTCCAGTCATATACAGAATTTTGAGAATCCTCTCTTGCATCTTACAGTGATGCTGGTCAAAGATACAGAAGTTATAAGTTAGGTTGCCCTTTTTTTTTTCAGTTTTTCTTTCTTTTTTTTTTTTTTTCAGCAGGAAACATCTGTTTTCAACAAACAGGATGACTTAACCCCTGCTGGGGGGTTTTGGTATTGCCAGGACAAGTTCAGTAGAATTATTTTGATTTGCCTAATCTAAATTTAGCTTTACACCTCTCAGCTATATCAAAATGACTTTTGTGAAGTCACCCCTTTCATTTATTCATCTCATAAAATTAGTGAAATGTCAGCGGTGTCATGGGATTGAACATGCAGATGCTCCCTCTTTTTCCTATTTTTACACTTGTACAGGGAGACACTAAAGGTTAATTTTGGATAGATACTAGAAGCTAAGTGAGCAAGTAACATGAAGAGCTCTGGAAGCTTAGACATGCCATCCTGGCTCTTGTCTTTAAATATAATGCAGTGTGTTGTCATGCGCTGGTAACGTCAAATGTCATCTGAGCATTCTTTGGACTATTTGTCTCCACGTGCTATTGGCACATGCACAGATTTCTGTCCATTTTTTCATCATCCATACTGGACTTTTCCTGTGTTAACATCCATTCCTGAATGCAAACCAACTCTGCCAGCAGGAGAAATTTCTATCTGTTCCATGAATTAGTACAATCATGACTTAAAAGGCCACTCCTTAATTCCTTCCAGCTAAAGTTTCTTCTTATTCTAAATTAGAGTGTGAAGGTGTCTCCTTTTGAGGCAATTAATTTCAAACTGTTTTACATCTTTGATTTTTCTGTCAAGTGGTATTGGACACAAAAAAGCCAGAATTTTCCCTGGTACAGCCTTTAGCAATGTTTCTGGGCAATTACTGAAGTAGAAAAAAAGAAATGAAAGGGTAATAATTCTCAATGCTTGTTTTCTTACAATAGAAGGTATGTGTGTAAATCAGATATGGACTATAAATCAGAGTTATTTTCATTAATTCTCTGGTTAATGTTTTGTTCATATTTACATGTTGGAAAGATGATTCTGGAGAACAGCTGAGTAGGAGGATTCTGCTCTGTAGTCAGCCCTGACTGATAGCTTTGAAGTGATCTCCTTTTCTGTCTGTGAGAACATATCATTCTATAGAGATGGGATCTGCTGGACATGCTCTTGAAGAAACAGACAAGTTAGCAACATTTTCCACTGGCAAATCTCCAGGGAAAAATATTTCTTATAGTTCTTGTATATCTTTAAACTTCATCTGCGTGCTCTAATTTTTGTGTCTCAGTAATCTGCTTACAGGGTAGAAGTATCTGCAGAGTTAAGTGGTCTCAGCTTTTGCCCACAGAATATTTAATTCCAGACCACTTCTAAAGTATCTGAAGACTTCATAACCATAGTATCAGTTTCAAAATGCCAGTTTCACTGTGTGTGTCTAGGGAATGCTTCAGATACCTGCCTCAGACAACCTTGACAACAGACCCTGCCAGGACTTCTGTGACCAGTAATTTCTGCCAGAAATCCCAGCAGATTTCTGTCAGAGTTTTGCTTTAGGTTTGACAAAATTTGAACCCAGCCTGGTAGTTCTAATAAGTTTTATGGAATGCTAGAATAGGTGAAAAATTTCTCTCAGTTCAATTCAAGTGAGAATTGAATTCTTCTGCAAGTTTCAAGTGTTATAAGTGTCCAAGCCATTTGTTTTAAAACTCGAGTGAAAATTCACATTTTTAGGTTAATTTGAAGTTTCTTCTTTAGGATCCTTTAAAATACATTTAAAGAAGTTTGCTGTTGAAAACAGGATGAAAAGAATTTTGCTAACAGACTAATTAAATGTTTAATCAGCTAATTGTACTTTTTTAGTATTTCTGAAGCCTAGAGCTTCAGTGGAGATCAGATTGCCCTTTAAAAACCCCTTTGTGCAATGATTCTATTTCCTCCTTTTAACTGTTTTGAGTGCAGCTTCAGTGTGCTATGGTGACAGGGAGAGGAGTGGAGCTGCCTCACCCTCTGAGCAAACAGCTGAATCCAGGAAATGTAGTCCATGGTGGTAAGCTTATGGAAAGGGATCAAAAGTGTTCTGTCGGGTAAAAAAGTTAGGGAAAGCTAATATATTCTTTCATTTTTGAGTTTTTTGAGAGTAACCTTTTCAATACTTGTTCCTTTGAACTCTGAGCTGGGTGGCAAGTTGCCACTTGTTTGTTTGTCCTGTACTTTGGTGTGTTCCTAAAACCTTTGGGATCTTAATTTCTGAAGATTTTATGTGCTACTCTCTATTGCATCTGCACGCTAAGTTTCTTTCAGCAGAATACATTCAATGCATATGACAGAGAAGCACAAAAATACAAGGAAAAAGTGAACTGGATAATAAAATTCATTGTGGTTAGATAATTATCTAATAAGTGACACGTGTTTGCTATCTGCTATCAAGTATTGACCTATGGTGAGATTTATTTTTTTCACTGAATATCAAAGATAGAAAAGCACCAGCAACCTACCTTGTGCCACCAGCATGGATTTGCCATTGACTTGCATTTATTGACTCCAGCAAAGCCATTTAATTAGACTGCAAAGTTATTTTTTTCACTTGAGGAAAATGAAACTTTTAAATTGTGAGTATGTTCAGCACGCTATGAAGAAAACTTCTTTCAGTTCATACTTCGTTGCTTCTGGTTTGTTCTGCAGTTTAGGGAGATTTTTATATTAGGAGGGGCTCAGAGCGTGATGTAATTGACCTAGACTGGAGAGCACAGATGTCCCAGAATTTTGGAAGTTGAATGTAAACCAGACCAATCCCTTAACTTCCAAGTGAAGTTTACCAAATTTTACTAAATTTATGCCTTTACATGACTGCAACCTGCTACATTACAAAGCCAAAGCACAGTTAATGAAACAAGCAGTGTCTTCTGAAGGAAATCCAGAAAACCTGGCAGACAGCACTAAAATGCATAGGTGGAGGCAGAGTTGTTTAGCAAATGGGAGGTACCTTTTCTAAGAATTAATTATCACATTACATACACAATAAGGATTATTATTTATATATTTATTGATTAGTAAAGATACTTTCAGATATATTATGTTTGAATTATTATAAAGCAGTTGGATATGAAAAGCTTAAACTCAATTAGAAAACAGAACAGGGAGAATGATTCTATGGATGCAGGACAGGCCTGACCCTAAATGACACAATCACTACCCACTTTTAATAAATCAGATGAGGCTTGTAGTCCTTGGGCAGTAAATATGATCGTGGAGCATCATTCTGCACAGAATAAGCAGGAACTGGCAGTTGTGGTGTTCTGAATGATACACTGATGTGCAGCAGTCCAGCTGAAGGTTGATAATTAACTTATGCTAAAGTGTTGTAGTGAATCAGTAAGAAGTCAAAGTATTCAAGGCATGTGCTGTGCTGTAGAACTCTAAATAAAGGCATTGTGTTTCTGTTGGTACAAATGCTCAGAAAAAATGATCATACCTTAGTGACCTGAGGTTAATATTTTTCTTGAGCAATTTGTGCTGAATGCACATTTTTAGTTCTTGTTCTCCTTGATTTTTGTTGGATAGACCTTAGATATTTTGAAGTTAGAATGTAAATTGGTAGGACACATCTAGGACAAGGAAATGGATTCTTATCCAAATTTTAAAGAAAGAACCTTATGGTTTAAATGTAGCCAGCCACCTCAGGTGAGTCTGAGGTCTGAGTCTGCTCTGCAGGAGTCATTTGATGCAGTAGATGAGGAAAGTTTTACAAATGACATAAATATACAGATAAGTCAAGAGTTTCAGTTCCAGCATCCTGTACAAAGCAAAGCACATCTGGATGAGTGATCTGATTTGCTTTTGCCCTGCAAAGCCATGAAGTTCAATTTGGCTTTCTGATGCAGACTGAGTTGGGTGGAATTGGTGTAGATGTTCTTAAAAGAGGAAAAATGGACACTTGGCAAACCCAGCAGATATTTTTACTTACTCTTGGAGCTGGTAAGAATAATCACATATTTAAATGTTACCTTGCCTTGCACAGAAACCAGATTTAATAAATGGCTTTGAATTTTTCACGAATCACTGAGCACCCTGTTTCACTAATATGAGCAGGGTTTTTTGGAGGGGGAATTGGGAGGAACAGGACTATGAAAGATGCTATAAGGCTACTGATGGACTGTCGTATAATTTTACTAGTTGCATAACTGCTTTTAACTACTAAATTCTCTCTGATTAAAATAACAATCGAGCTTGTAATTTTTCTGAACAGCTGCTGCTACAGGGGGTCATTACCTTGGAGAGCTTAGAAATAATCGTACTCCTAATACATGAGTTATGTAGTCTCATGTTTTACAGCAATGCACAAAGTTTAAAGTCTATAGTAGAATGTTATTTGAAAGCTGTCAAACCATGTTAAAAAAGACTGCATCGTCAAAGGCCCTTGTGGCCAGGATTCAACATGTAGCCTTGTCTTACTCATTATAAAATGCATGTTTATAAAGTTCCACAGAGCATCCAATTCCCAATTCACTTATATCAGCAAGACTTAACTTGCTCATTAATCTAAATTCTTTTGCAACTTTAATCTACATGTTTAATTAATCATAAAATGAGGCGGTAAGTAATTTCAGCAATGTGTGGCTTGTTATCAGATGCATTTAATCACTCTTCTGTGAGCTCATTTGGAAACACCTGAAGATGTCGAGAGCAGTTTGAATAAGCATAAATTATTCTTTGTCAGTGTACTTCACTCAACTAATAAGACATTAATTTAAAAAGCACTGTTCGTCATTTTTAGATCTTCACCAATATTTTTAGCTTAGCAGCATAAATCTAATTGTACATACTGTATGATTCCCAACATAGAGCCCAGCATTGAAAAGAGTAAGAGTTATATTGAATTCATTTTTCTTATTTACATGTAATTATATCATGTAATTGTAATTTGAATGAGGATTAACCATAGGTATCAAATCTGTTAACTGTTCAAATGTTTTTGGAATAAGCTGCTAATTACTTGAAATGCTAAAGAATATCAGATGGTACAAAGACTTATAGATTCAGTTTTTTCTTTACACATAATAGCTCTTGTCAAATTTGGAACACTTGTCACATAGTAACTTGCTGTAGATATATCTGAGTAGCTCAAATGTAGGTAGGATTAGCTTTCAAAAATATGGAAACAAAGACTGCAATATTGCTGGGCCCATTACATGAATAGCTGCTCTTTCATGTGCTTATGCAGGATTACATTGAATGGAAAATAATATTACCACTTTTCCTAGTCACCTAACTATTATGTAGTTGGTGATGGCATTCTAAAAAAAAAAAAAAAAAGACATGACCTCAGAGCATGTATTTCAAAGGAGCTGAGTAAGTCATACATCTCTTCATGTCAAGAAAATGGGAATAAAAATCACATTTCATTGAATGCCATCACCTGTCTCTCTCTGCTGTAAGAGAAGATGACATTCTGTAAGAATAATTATTCCACTGGAAGCAAATTTATTTGCTTGCCATGGAGCATCTCAGTTAATCTTGCATTTGAACAGTGGACTACATTCAATAGTTGACTGGTATGTTCCAGTGAGGATCAAAACAGGAAAGGGGAGGATATACCATTTTGCCATGAAGTACAAATCACTTCCCCGGATTTTTTTCTGCTGTATTTAATGTCTGTGAATGAACTCTTGTTTTCTCTGACAGAGCAGTGCTCTAACAAGAATAATATTGCTGTAAGTGCCCTGCCATGTTAAAGTTGCTGCACCATTTATACTATAGCAATAAATTGTGGTAGTTGATCCTTTTCCCCTGCTGTCTACGTGTTCCTTTCTACTACAATTTAGGTTTTATTTTTATTCAGCTGCCTTTTGCAGATGGAACTGATTGTTTGTTTCTAGAGTGCTGAGAGTTTGGGAACAGTAAACCTTTTGCAGCATCATATAGTAGCTATCACCAGGCTGGACAGTTTAACAACCTTTTATGAAACCACAAAAAACTCTGTACAGATTACATTTAGGGTCTGACTAAAACACATACAAACAAGGAAATATGAGCTCCTTCCAGGCCTTGCTCCATGTAAACCTTTATTATTTACTCCATAGCCCATAATGAATCCTTCACACGTGTTACTTGGCCTGTTTTTGTCTGCAAAATGTCTCTTGAAACACCTGTGGTCGAGTTCCAAGATGAAAAAGAAAGTCTTAGTTCAGTAAACTGAAAAATAACCAGTTCAATTTTCTGTAATTGCTCCTAAGTTAGAGAGTTATCAATGCCTGACTGTAAATAATTCAGCATGTGTGGATGGAGGATTTTCAGGAACCTTTCAGCCAGTTGCTGTGTCTATAATTTGAACCATTGTTACCTGTGCTCAAGTAACTGATTTTTTTTCTGTGGGTAGTCCAAGATGAAGACTCATTCTTTTTTTTGGTTCCCTTTTATTTTTTTTTTTTTAATTTAAATTTTTTTCTAGATCCTGGACAGCCAGAGCTAAAATGTGAGAGTGTTGTAAGAGATCTTAGAACAAAAGGCATCATTCTAATCATTGCTTTGATAGATTGCTGATATACAACTTGGGATAACTCTAAGGAAAAAAACACATGTACTTCATTAGGCAGTAAATGAATTTGTGAAGTTTTTCTGCTAATCACATTGGCCTTTGAAGGGAACTTTCTAATCACTTGTTTATATAGAAATTGCAGAGAGTTCATGCTAAATACATCCGATTTGCATAATATATTTTGGCCTTTTCTAATTGTTTGGATGTATCTGTTATCTGCTTCGAGCCAAAAATATTTATTGACTTTATGGGCTCATATTGGATGTTTTAAATGGAAATTCTTCATAAAGATACAGCTTGTACATTTGCAAAAGCCCATGTTTTCCTTCTGCGAGTGAGAATCCTGTCTTTGACGGGGAAAACTTGCATTAAATTCCAGGGTTTAAAACTTGAATGAACAGTCCTTCCTCAAAGAAGGAAAAAAAAACAAATCAAAAGAATAATTTTTGCCTCATCAAATTTGTGACTTTGAAGTTTGCATTTCCAAATGTTTCTGTTTCTATGGCTCTTAAATGTAAGATGTAAGACTCCTTGAAAATGTACTGAAGAAGATGAGAGTCTTCTGCTTACATTACTCTGTCATGGCTTGAACAACAAGTCCTATCCCAAACCCCCAAAGTCCTACATTTGCAAGAGGTCTCTAAGAGGTGGCATCATGGTGTTCTGCCATAAAGCTAAACTTCTAGAAATGAAGACACCATAACAGCAGAGGTGCTTGTCTTGTAGCACCTGATTAATTGTACTTAAATATTCCAAGGCAGGGACCAAAGTTCTCCAAGAAAAAGATACAATTGCTCAGTCCTGATTGCTTCCTATCATTTTATCTCATAGTACAAATTCAAGTAGCTATGTGGAAGAGTCATGTCTGAAAGCCATCCATGCCAGCAAGCAAGTGAAATAGCTAAAATTTTCCCAGAAATGGAGAAATAGGCAGTAGATGTCACACAAATTAGGCTGAATCTGTGGAATGGTGTGCTACAAGGCCGTGCCTACAATGGACAGAGAATTGAAAAGCTAGCAATGGCTTGAAAAAACAAGTATGTTTATTAGCTGAGCACTCTCCCAAAAGGGAGGAAACACAGGAACAATTCTCTCAAAACTTAATTTGCTCTGATAAATATGGCTGTGAAATATTTCATTTTGAAAGTGTTCAGCTGGAGGGAAGTGCTAATCTATGGTTTCCAGAAGTGTACTTGCAGGTTTTTAGCTACCTTTGAGTGGTTAGGCCTCATCATTGTTAGAAAGCAAAGGATCTGGCAGCCAAGCACTACCTCAGTTTTGAAATAAAATTTTCAAAGGTAAATCTCTTAGCTGAGGGCTGTGAATATTGTGGGGTTTTTTTTACTAGTTCTGGGTGTTTGGGAGACTGTTCCCTCTTTTACCAAAAGGTGAATCTGACTCTTCTGCTTATGTCAAAATATGAATTTGAATTAATAACCTTTTTCTGTTCCTAAAGAAAGTGCCCCACTCTGTGCTTTCACTTTGTTTGTGGCATGTGAAACTTCTGCCTGTTGCATGAAAAACAGATCTTTTGCTAATTCATTTGTATGTGAATTTATGAGATTTTGATGCTTGGAATTGGTCACTTGGGCCAAAATGCAAGTGCAGTAATGGTGGTGTACTACATCTCATCCCAGCCTCTTATTTAGTGTACAATTATCCAGTAATTCAAAATTGTTGAAGATTCTCATGTTGCAAGGGAGCCACATAAATGAGTAATGGTGTAAGGTACAAGGAGAGTCCTGAGTTGCTCGAGGCATTGAATTTGGCCAGTAGTTGTTCTTTTTTGGTGTAAAATTAGTTTAGTGTAAGAAGGATTTTTGCATCACAAAATGCAGCTTGTGAACGTTGCATTCTGCAGGATGTCCCGAAAAGGGAAATACAGCAGATTATCAAAGGAAATTATAAACTTCCTGCAATTTCCTAGACATTAAATGGGAGAATTCTTAGTACTATCACACCAGGCTTTATTACATTTAGGTGATTGAAAAGCTTAAAATTTGCACAGAGAAAGTAAAGGAAAAAAAAAAAGATATTTTATTTAATTATTTTCAGATGCATAAAGGAACCTCCAGAGACTTCCACTTAAAGCTGTGGGAGTTCTGAAACAGGCAGTATCTTTCTAACAAACATGTGACAGCCCTCGAGTTTGCTTCAGAGATTATGTTTGACAAAAAGAAATCATTGAGAGTCGTAAACTTTTCAAATACTTGCTATTTACCCTTGAGGACATCATTAGTCTCCAGTGATGGGGCTGCTTGGGGAAGAGAGAAATCCTGAAAAGCCCAGGAAAAAATTTTTGTGAATTTTAGACCAGTTTTTTTGGAGTAGTACAGCACTCTAAAGTTGATTTACATGCTCCCCCATAAATAAACTCTATACAAGACCCATTGCTTGATTCAGTCAGGCCTCTGTTCGGGAGAAACTTGACACAATAAATAAAAGCCTCCCATTGAACCAAAGAACATTTTGGTCCTTTGAAAATTAAAAGATAAATAGAATTTTTTGCATTATAGATGTAAGTAATTTTACACATGCCTATAAAATATAGGAAGAAAATAATTTATAAAAACCCACAAACACCACAAGCCCCAAAGGAAAATGGGGAATAATAAAAAGGTGGGGGGGGTGTGGAATCCATTTTTGGAAAAAATAGCCTGCACTTCTTTATGAATTGCAGGTCAGTTTTGTAACAGTAGCAAACTTTTAAATAAAATTTCTTTTTTGAAAGCAGAGTCTTCCCTGAAGTTAAAGAAATCTTTGTGCTTCAGGACCTGTTTTTCCACTTAAAACTCAGTTTGGCAAACTTTTCAGCAAGCCCATGGTGCAACATATCTAAAAGCTTCTCAAAGAGAAGGTGGGACCCCAATACCTCATACCAGTGAACAATCTATTAATGACTTAATTATTCTGTAGTTATTAACAAGTGTTAATAATCAGCAATACCTGTCAAATGCAAGGCAGGCTTTGGGAGGTATGAATCTCACAGGTAAGGGTACAGGGTTCCTTTTCCATGGCCCACAGGTATCTTTAGAGGAACCCTGGCACAACAAGGAATTTGCTGCTCCAGGACAGGTCAGCAGGGCTGCAGAGCCCTCCCATCCTGGTGTTTCTTGACCAGCTGGATGAATGCCTTGACACTTTTCCCTGGTTATTTTTCTTAAGAGATGAAAATGAATGCAAATTTTGATCTCTGGCTTGCTGATACGCTCTGTGTTGCTGATATTCTTACTGCTTGGACAACTGGCTACTGACCATTACACTCTGTGATTAAAGAGCCATGGAGAAGTAGGTGTTCTTTTTTTTCTGAGCAGTCTTTGTTAAAATTGTCCTTTCATCTCCATGGTATCAAAAGGGCACTTTGTATCACACCACCTTTAAAATAATCTTGACTTTTAATTAACCAAGTGTAACCATTGTGACTTTTATTCCTTTATTTCTGAGATCTGAGGTAACTGAGAGCCTGTTCTCTATGACACAGTATTTCTTTTTTTGTTGTGGTGCCTTAATGAAACGTGCCAAATGATAATGTGTCTTGTTAGAAGAGGAAATTGCATTCTGAGTTATAGCCTGTCCTTCATATCATCCTCATTTTGTAAGGAAGGGAGCCTGCTTGGCCTAAATCTTTCTCAAAGGGAAAATTTCTGACCCAAAAGGCTGAGAGTGGTTGATAGAACTGCTTAAATGTTAATCTATATAAAGCTGAAAGAAAGCAAAGTCTATTTAAAAATAAGATTGTGAAGGTTCATTGGTGCTGTGGTTATTAAAAGAAATGTAAAATCCCATGAGAAAAAAGAAAAATGGGTAACATAAAGAAGACCTGAGAACTTGTGAGAGGAACTTTGTTTTACTGAATAAGATTAAGGCCCAGCAGTAATTCCTGGGATTTTTTATTAAGTGCTGCTATATTTTAGTTATAAAATATATTCTAAACTAGTCACCTGGTGTAAGAAAGATAGTAAACACTGCTTTAAAATAATAAACCCCACAAAATTGGTGTGGTCTATTTAGAATCAAAGCAAAGCCACAACAAAAAGCTCCTCCCCCTCCATTTCTCTAAACTTTCATGGAGTAGGAGTACAACTTTGATCCTCAAGAGAAATTCAAAAGACCTCGGTGGGAGTAAGGAAGACAGATGTCTGAACTAGCCTTGCTGTTTAAGCACTGATTTGGAGCTGAGTGTAGGGAATGGCAGACAGTAATCCTTGAAGCTCGATGGCAACACACAAAGCTGTGGGAGATGGTATGTGGAAGGCAGGTTGTTTGTTCTAATGGGAGAATGTTTGAGGATGGTGTGCTGACTGAGTAAGATGCACATTAAATGCCTCTGGAAAACTGCAATTGGTTTCTCAACAAAAAATTGGCAAACATTTGTGATCCATACTGGAATAGGAAGTGCCACCTCCCAGTCCCTTAAGGCTGCTGCAGCTCAGCTGAATTTCTCATCTGTCAAGAGGGAGAAGATACACGAGTGAAGATGTGTGGTAGGGACTCCAACCAGCAAGGAGGGAGGGAGGGTGGTAAGTGAGAGATTCCTCTGCAGCTTTGACAGTACCAGGCCTTCCCAATATCTCTGGCAGTTCAGCTGTTTAATTTGGAGCTGTGCTCATGCTTCCAGGAGCTGGAACATCTGGACACTTGCACAGCCGATCAGAGAGTTAATTGTAAAGCATAGTGAACCACTTCTTCCTGTCGTTTTTTCTTGGCTGCTGTGGACCTCCAGCTAAGGAGGGATCCAGCATTTGAGTTCAAATACTGAAATACCTGCCCTTTTGTCTCTGAAGGCTGCTGTTTGACTGAAATTGTCCTTGTACTTTAGATTTTAAGAGAGTCATCTGTGTTGGCAGGAATTCTTGTTGCGTAGCACGTTACTTTCCAAGATGGTTGAGATCCCCATCAATGCCTGCTTATCTTTAGGCTGCAAGTTCCTTAATTCTCTCCAGGGATGATTAGGCAAGCAGAAGTGCTCACTGTTGTTTCAGGAAAGAGCAATCCAGCTTTTTGGAAAGCAGAAAGTATAAGGTCTGCTCACTTCTGCTTGGATTTGAAGCTATCATAGGGCTGCATAGATATGGATTTGAGTCAGACCAAAATACAGTAGCTCCTGTTCAAATATGTACTTAATGCTTTTAATAGGGCCCTGAGAGATGATCTGATGAGTACTTAGCAATGGATTCACAGCATTACCATTCCAGATGAATCACCAAAAGGGTATCAGATTCACATCATATTTTCTACTCCCTATTCTCCTTCCAGCCTGTTATGTGGTATGTGTAGAATGTAATTTCTTGATAAAAAGAAAACTAAGAGGGTGATGTAGGTTAAATGACTAGGGCCACTTAGTAATTTCTCTAAAGTTATTGATACACTATGGTCTGCTGAATATTTTGAACATGTGTCTAATGAAAACAAAAGATATGAATGCATACACATGATTTTAAAACTATAGGTCCTCTGGTTTCAGATCCTAAACATGAAAACTTAAAAATGAGTTATTAATTATGGTAGCTTAAACTGTAGGAAAGTACAAACCCTACATTTAAAATTTGCTATTATAATTATCAACTTTTAAAAAAATTATTAATATCTAATTATTCCATACCCTTCTGAAAAGATTTAATTTTTGTTTAGTGTGTTTAGGATAAATTAAATTCCTATGATTGAAGAAAAGGGTTTTATTTTGTGTATTGTATCATAAATTAAAAACTAATTGATTTAAATTCTGAAACATAATTTGTGGCATTTGTCAAACTTACAGAAGGCAAAGCAATATGTTGGAAAATTGATTTCACCTGCTACAAGAAATATTTCTTATATTTTCTTTAAAAAATCGTACTTACTATACAGTTTAAAATCACATATCCTGTGTCTAGTGCATGAAGATTTGTGTGCAGTGATACTGAAATGAAACATGGGCTAAAGTGGTTTAGCAGACTTGGCAGCAGGACTTTGAAATTAGCCCCTGTTGCCATTTATGTGTCATTGGGCAAGCCACTTAGCACATCCTGTCTTAGTTCCATATCAGTAAATGTCCATGAAATGTCCATTTTACTGTTATAATATAGGAGTGAAGATCTGCAAAGTGGTTTCCCCAAAGGTGCCAGACATTACTGAAACAGGCATTATTGGATTCCTATTCTTCCTATTGTATTTGTATCCCCCAGCTAAAAGTGGGGGGTAAATCCCTTGAACTGAAGATTTCACTGCTGCTGAGTTCACTTTCTAAATAGACTCTGCATGTAAAAGATAGAGGACTGAAAATATTTCATCCCTGTGCACTGAGAGTAAATTTAGGTCAAAATCATTTTGACTGATGGCTATATTAAATCAGTCCCTGCAGTTATTACAAACTGTGGGCTTTTAAAGGTTTAGATGCCTGTCCTTCAGGACAAACTAATCAAAGGAGTTTTGAATATCTCAGTATGAGCCAGGGATTAATTGTGGTGCTTCCCTGAGTGCTTGCAAGAAAAGTCCAGTGGTGAAAGCCCACATACATGTTTGAGAAACTCCAGCTTTAAGAGGTTGATAACTTTTAAGGCAATAGGGTCCACAGTAATTATTTAGTCTGACTTGCATAATGCAGGCATAGAACTGTCCCTAAAGTCCCCTGGCAGTGGCTGGAGGGCTACGTCTTTGTGGGATGTAGCCTGACTAGAAAAATTTACAGTGACAGCAGATGTACCAGAATCTTTTGTTAATTTGTTGCAGTGTTTAATTTATCTCACTTATTAAGCTGTGTGCCATACTTCTAGTTTGAATTGGTTTAATCTCTCTTATCATGTTTTCTTTCCCCTGTGCATACTGCTAGTTTCTGATCTAAAGATTTTTGGTTTTTTTCCTTCAACAAATTTGATGGAGTAAGCCACTTGGCTGCCTCACTGCAGAATGTGTTTTCCATTATTTTAATCTTTCTCATGATTCTGTATTAGTCTTTCATAATTGTAAGGGAATTCTGTGGAGAGGTAGTAGTACTTGTGCTGTCACCAAGTCGATTCCACTGAAAACTTCCCCTCTTTGCAAATGCTTCTCTTCCTATAAATCTGATGCATTTCTCATGTGAGCGCTGCAGCTTTCTTATGTATTGCCTATTAGCTAAGTTAGAAGGAAGAAAATTCAATAAAATGAGTCAATTGGTTGAGGTCCCTGTTACATTTGTTTTCCTGTAAGACATGTTTGATCCTCTTTTAAGTAGAATTATTTTTATTTTCTGTTAAGTCCAAAGGCATTCAGGTTACTACATTGTATCTGGTGTTCTGGTGTTGCAAAGTTTATTCTTCCTCACAGTGTCTGAGATTTTCTTCTTGCATTAAAATGATATATAATAATTTGGAACATTTTGAGTTTGAGATAATTATAAAAGGTTGTGAAAGTAATACGCATCACAAACGGAAAAGTTTTCAACCAAGTAGAGAAAATTGTCAGAGAAACAACTAACTGATCTCTGCTCTTTTACAGCTGTGTAATGCTATGCATTACTAAAAGCTCCTGTTAAATTAATTAATGATTTCAATTATGAACTTTTCTCCAAAATGTTATGATTCGTATCAAGCTGATAATGCAGTGACCTGGGAGTGTGAAATCTGTGTTATGTAGAGAGTCGCCAGTTAATTGATTCACAAATTATTTAAAGTTTGTTACACCCAGGGGAGTGCTCAGATCCATGACAGCTATTTCTTAAAGTGTGCAAACTCTCTTTTCTTTTAAGATTGTGTTGAGCTAACAAGCATGATGAAATGGTTGCAAGCTGGATATTGGCAGTTTGTAGTGTACCAGTTAATGTATTCAAAGGATTTCTCTTGGGTTTTTCCTTTCCTGTATCACAGCAAATGGCTATGTGAAAAAAAAACTTTGCAGGTATCAACAAGAAAAGGTTAATGTCTTGTCCAGAAATTAACTTCAGTCTATCTTTTTTAACCAATTGCTTTTGTCATCTGTAATGTTTCTGTTAGCTTTCTTTATCACCTGTTATCACACCTGTAATTTCTGATAATTGCAGAGTAACTAGTTTCCTGTTAAGGGAAATACTATGAGGGTTCCTGAAAAATCTTCTGAGATTTAAATATAGATTATTTAATACAATATTGTGGAAGGCTTCAGTTTCATAATACAGATGAGTAGGAATTACACCAACCAGTATTCCAGAATTTAATGATATCAAATCCTGTGTTTCACTGACTTTGTCATATCTTTGTAGGTACAGAAGCCTGAACAAGAATTTTCTATCTTGCTGCAGATAGATAGAGACAGGAGGGGATGTTCAGTGTAATTCTGTCTGATTTTAACATCTTACTTCATGAGTTTCACAACAATTAAAAATTGAAATGTACAAAGAATAATATAGAAGGAGGTATTAAAATAAGTTAAAGTACTGTTAATATTTTATAAACCTTGATTAATTTTTTATAAATGTTATTAAAGCGCAGATGGGTTGACTTGAGTGTTGTAAAAAATGACCACTTTCACAAATCCTTCTGTGAGTGCCAGATCTTTGCTGAAGGGACAAAGGACTTTGGGGGGGTTCCCTGGGTCTGAGGACAGACCAGGAGTTTGAGGTGTGTTAGAAGAAATATTTCTTGCTCTGGAATTCATGTGATAGCAATGTTTACAAGCATAAGTTTTCTCTGATTATTTTTTTATTTTGTACTATCAAGACATTTGGGCTCATGTGAAAATAGAAAATTATTTTAAATACTGGCAGTTAAATAGCAAAAATAAAAATCAAGGAGGTAACTGGCTAGTCCCATCATCTTTCTCACTCTTGGAACCTTCTGCTGGCCCAAAGGTTTAATTCTCTCCATTATCAGTCACATTTCCCCTTCTTTTTCTTGGATAATCTCTCCGCCACTAAGACCAAATAAAACAATTACAAATGAATGTGCATCTTGTGTTATGAAGTTGCACATGGCTGCAGGGCCCTGAGAAGCTGCCTTGAAAGGGAGCAACTTAAAACTAATGTCTGTATTGTAGGAAAAAAATACCATTTCAAATGCTGAGTGACTGCTTCTGTTTCCTAAAATTAAGGAGCCTATAATCTCAGCACCATTAACAAGTGCTGTCATTCAGATACACAGTGTCTGGCTGATTTAAATAAAATGAAATGAAGATAGTTGTTTCTGGTCCCTTGGCTTCACTCATTGCCATAAACATATGCTCTGCGTCCCGCTTCTTTCCATCTTATTTATGACTTTAATTTGTTGTGTGGGCTGCGCTAGAAATTAAATTTAATACAATTCTCCAAGGGACCCTGTCATATAATAACATGGTAATTTCTGTGTATCCTTTTGAAAAATGAGGAAATTAATTCTTCCTGACATGTTCTAATTATTCCAGTGTGAACGGCAAATCCGTTTTTCCCAGCCCCTGAAGTGTTATAGGCAAATGGCTGCTGTTCAAAGCCGAGGTGCTAATGCTGACCAGCAGTGCGTTTAATTTGAAACATGAGCAGACACCTTTCAACACACCTTTGTAATATTGGAGTACTTTACAGAAATTAATTCACTACTTATTTGGCAGCTTAGCCTGGGGGTTATAGTTTTTATTCATCAATACTATAGTCGTGTTAGCACAATGTTTCCTGCTTCCTCCAGTGCTCTGTGCCTGTGAAGCAAAATGCAGGCTGAGAAAGGAGCAATGGTTTGTTTTAATGTAGGTACTTTTCAAGTGGGGACACGGGTACCAGAGGAGTGACAATTCCGTGTTGCGGTGCATTTACAGTTTGGGAGGAGGTGCTCTAAGGCCTTCAGTGGTTAACAGTTTCACCTGAAATTACAGGGAAGAAATTATTTTAACCAACTTCCCGTGGAAGAGTTCTTCCCCTTGAATGCTGGCCTCTGTTGTGACAATCCAGTGCCTGCTTCCATTTCTACTACATTGTTGAGTTCTAACTCAAACCAGAATGCATATGCTGTAAATTTAGGATTCCATAACATACTTGGCATAGGTAGATTTTTGCCAAGGAGAAGGCAACAAATTATCAGTATAGGCGCTGAAACTCGCACAAGTGATTCTGGGCATTTATGACTTTTGATATATTGCCTTTGGGAATTTCTATTTTAGTGTGTTCATTTTGTGCAGGACTGCCAAGCGAAGTCCTTCAAGAGTCCCAGATTTGTAATACACAGATGTTGTCTTTGTTAAGTGCTCTTTCAGAATTCAGATGCGTGGAAGTATAAAAGAAATTTCAACTATTCCAAGAAACAGAATCTGACAGAAGGCACCAAGAGGAAGAGTCTGGAATAGTTAAGACTTCATTTACAGCTTTTCAGCCATAGATGTAAAGAAGAAAGGATAGTTTTCAGACATGTTGTTGAAGAATGGGAATGAGGAATTGTCTTAAAAGCTTTGCTGACTGCTTAGCTGTAGGGAGAAATGTGGTGGAGTTTGGGGGGGCTTCAGTTAAGGCAGTAAGGGCATGAGGTCCATCAGGCTTGGCCAAACCTGAAATCTGAGTTTCTGACAAAAGAGGGGAATGGATAGAGAGGTATGAGAGGTGAAAGGGAGCAGTGGCTGCCTGAAATGGGGTGGAGAGCTCTGAACAAAGGATATTAGCTAAGGCCAGAGAAGATCAGATCAGGTTGAAAGTCATTATGTGTTTGAGCAGAGCAGTTGCAGTAGACTAAAAGGACAGCAATGACATTTGAAAGGATCTTAGAAAATAAAACAGATACCAAAGTTAGAGTTATGGAGAAAGCTTGTAAGTATAAAGAAAATCAAGGTAATTGGTTATTGAGTCAGTGGAATCATACAGGAACGAGGAAGGTTTATTTTATGGCAGTGCCAGCAAGTGATAAAGTAAAAATATATTTTTCTTTTTACACATGGGGAATAGTTTTTGTTAACAAGACAAGGAGTCAGTGTTAGAGCAATGATTAGCATTACTGGAGAACACCTCAGTATGAAATTAGTTATATAAAGTCCTTTCTGTAATCAATAATTAACTGAAAATATGTTCTTCTCACTCTTAGTCATATTACGTTGAAACATTTGAATACAGAATGAGAAGAAAGAAATTTCAACTATTATTTAAAACCTCTCTTTATGAAAGTAGTATGTAAAATTTCTTTCTGACTAATTCATGAGAAGTTTGAATTTCTTGAGGAGATCCTATAAGTGACATACTGTCATAAATACTCCATGCATTCTTGCTCAACAGACTTCATTCAAGGAGGTTCAGAATGAAATCTAAATAGTTTGATGACTGGATCTAGTTTTAATTTGAAAAAGTAAATTTTGGCATTAGGGTTTTCACTATAAAGGCTGAGTTCTCCCTGTGGAACTCTGCAATGGAAGGAGGAATTACTTCCAAAAGGCTGGCAGTCTTGTGAATCACTCCAGTGGTAAAATATGTAAGATGGTGGTCTGAGTGCCTGAATAACAAAATGCCAGCAGGCCATCAAAAATAAAAAAAAAAAAGAAAAAAAGAACGGGCACATAAACCTAGGTGCTGTTTCTGGTCACTCAGGTCTTGGTCAAGCCTGTGACCCACTGAGATTCATTTTGTTACCTAAAAATTAGTGTGTAAAAGACTGAAAACATAAGGTAAAGCAAACTACAGATAGAGACACATCAAAGGGGTGTTCAGCAGAGCCAGTGAGTGCACAGCAACCACAGGTACCAGGGAGGACATTGGCTGAGTTCTCAGGATTGTCACTGCTCTATCCTTGCCACATGCCTAAAGGAGCTGAACGTGAAGGTGCCTCCTTTTTCCCAGAACTGGAGGGATCTCCTGGATGCTGGGAGATCTTGCAATGCCACCTAGATCTCCTCTTTCCTCAGCCTGCCTGTGTGTAGCTGCTGCCAGCACGGTGGTGGAAGCTGTGGCCAGCTGTCTGAGATCTCCCAACATCTGCTGCTGCCTGAAAGCCTCGCTCAGATTCCAGTCTATACACCAGGATTAGCCACATTACTCATCATTCACTGTACTCTCCTGTCTTATTCTCCAGATCTTCAAGGCTTTAAACACTAATGGTTCTGCAATAGTACAATAATTTAGTGGAGATCAGAGAGAATGGTAAGAGGAATACTATAAACAAATTTATTTTTTCTTTGTCCACCGTCTCAGCAGTAATACCCATGTCTGTACAGAATTTCAGAATAAAAACCCCTAATAATTCAGATAGTATTTAGTTCCTTGGCTGCTGTGTGTTCATATCCATCACTTTGTCATAATGTTTTTCTGATATTTCCCTCAAGGTGAAGTTCACGGGAAAATTGAGATTGAAAGGAGGTCTCTTTTCTTGTCTCTTGTCGAGCCTCCTGCTCACAGCAGGGTCAACTGTGAGGTCTGACAGGTTACTCAGGGCTTTATCCAGATGGGCTTTGCCAAACCTCTAAAGGTGGAGTCAGCACAACCTTGCTGGGCAGCCTGTCCTACTGCTCATCTCTCCTAAGGTGTTCTTGAATGGGCACAAAACTGGTATCTGTCTGGTAATCTATGATAGGTCTTTGAAAAATGGGTTGCCTTAGTGACCAACAGTGTGCAACAACTTCTCTGCTGTCTTTTCTGCCTTACCTTTTTCCATTTGATTCCTCTAAAGTTGATGTAATCTGTTTTCAGTGGGGAAACTCAGCTCTTATTCTGCAGTAACCATTTTGACTCCACTTAAAGTGTATGCTATTAAGTGTAAAAAAGGCAAGCTAAGTTCCAACAGTGAGCACCAGAAATTTAGCCACAAAGCTTGTGAGTGTGGTGCAGTTAAAAACCCCTGAAGGGTGATTTTCTTCCTATTATGCTTCATGGTAAGGCTTTCAGAACAGGATTACACACAAAAATAAGTATTTGTGTTTGGCCTGGGTTTATGGCCTTCAGTTTTTGAGACTTCTTCTTTCCGTGTACTAGTAAACACTGATTTCATAATTTGTTACTTTTATTTTTCTTTCCCTGATTTGTTTATTTATTTATTCTTTTTCCCCCCCCTCATTCCTGGGATTGGATTGCAAAGGAAAGATTTAATTAGGATGGAACCTGTCATCCCAAAGGCCTCTGGTCTGAACCCAGCCAAGTAAATAAGAGCACGTATTGGTTACATTTTGACAATTAGATTTTCTGTGTTGTGTTAAGTGATGGTTCAGATCCACAGGGGTGGACCCACGGACACCAGCACTGCCTGAAGGCTTTTTGTGAGGCTTGGGATGGAACTGGAACTTGATCTCTGTGCCCACTGCTGCCACTGGCTCCTCCTGGGTTGGGGTCAGTGCAGGCTGGTGGGGCAGTGTGAGGAGGCCAGTGGCCAGTGCTGTGTCTGTTCCCAGCATCAATGGAGCCCTTTCAGTTTCGGAGGCTGTCAACCTGGCGTGAGCAGTAAATTTACTTGTGGGCAGAAAACAGAAAAGAAAGCAAGGCTGCCACATCTGTGTTGAAAGGTCTCTTGTTCATCAGAAGAAGGAAGCAATGTAGGAAATAGAGGAGGCAAGGTCTGAATAATTGCTTTTTCTGGGCTAGAAATGCAGTAACTTCTCTAGCAGATGAATGAAGAGTTGTTTGTCGCTTTTCCCCCCAATTATCTTGAGTTCATTGTAGATATTTTCTGTGGCAAACCTTTTTTCTGTTTATCCAAGAGACATCACTGACTGAATAATCAATAAGCCTTTTTCTCCTTCATCTATTCAAGCATAAGACTGGGAGTATTGAGTGAAAGAAGAGAGGGTTACCATCACAAATATTTTAGAACAATTTACAGTCTTTCTCTACTAGGTAATTGAGGGACAAATTTCTTGAAGGTTTTCTAATATTCTCTTAATGATTACTACTTTTGCTGTAGGTTTATAAAAATGTGTACTTTATAGGATTAAGGTACCCAAAACATTAGCACTGAAATATCAGAATTAAAACTGATAATTCTAAGACATTTAAATATTCACTTATCCCTCACTTTTTCCCTCTATTCCTTAGTTAGGTCCCTTCTTCTTTATTATACCATGGTCAAGATTCCTCCCATCTTTTTATTTGATTTGTTTCATGTCTTAAATTGAGACAAGGGATTTATATTAAAAATTTGACAAAAAAGTCCAATAGCAGTTTGAATCGGTGAGGTTTTTTTTTCTTAAAAAATAATTTTACAAATTGTAGCAATGTTACAAATTCTAGAGCTGCTTTTATTCCTAAGTCCATCCTTACATTATATTGGCAGATATTGCAAGAAGAGAAACTAAAACCTAGAAAACTCAAACAGGACTTTTTTTTGGTTTTTTTTTAAAGACTATTGAGAGATTTTTAAGCAGTTATCATTTTTCCTATCACTTTAGTCACTGCAGCTTTTTTCCCCAAAGTATTATTTAAAGTAATACTGGAATTTTATTCTGTGAAAAACTATGCATGTTTTGCACATTTTCTGTACAAAAGTGTCTTACATACAAAGTTAAAAAAATCAGATGGAAGTAGAAACATTACTTGTTACTTGGCAAGCTGCTTTTTCTCTTGCAGCAAAGCACAGAAGTGGATGCACTGGCATTTCTGATGTACTGCTCTTCCTAACTTCTGTCTTGGTTCTGAGAGCTTTGGTTCCCCTCTTTTGGTGGCTGCTGTGATGCCCAGTCTGACACTGCTTCTAGCAGGCTTGTGCAGCACTTGCTGCAGCTTTGCATTGCCCACTCCCTCCCAAGTGCCCTTTCTCATCATGTAGGCTTGATCTTCCCAAGTCATCTGTCCCTAAATTTATGCTCTTTGGTCATGGAGCCATACTCTTCCCTGAGTCTGAGTGGGCATGGCCTTTCCCTTAATTCTGTATCTTAATATTGTGTTATTTTTCTGCAACCCCGACCTTACTGATGATTGAATATGCTAAAGGTGTTTTCAAAACCTCTGAAGTAGGACAAACAAAAAAAAACCCTCTCTGAAATTATTCAGTGGAAGGATGAGCTGCAGATTGCATTACTTCTGGATCATATTTATTTGCTGAATGATGGTGCAGAAGTGACTTCCAATTTCTCATTGTCGATTTAAAAGCACAGCTCTCTTGCAAAGAACTAAATAGTCACATGGAGTTCACTGAGTAACTGTGGCAAGAGGTATAAAGTAGGCAGAACAGATGTAAAAGTGTTAGGTAAGGGTTCATAACACCATGGCAAAACCCTGTGCATATTAATCTTCCACATACCTTCTTGCTAGAGAGTAACTCCTTCAACCATTTCTGAGAGAACTTTATCTTGCTGAAATAATTTTATGGCTTATGCAAATTATCCTAACAGAAATGATTGTCAGAATACATTGGATGAATGCCTATGGTTACTTGTGTTTATTGTTACTGATAAAATAGAAGTTAATATAGAAACTGGTTAAATAACATGAGAAATTCAGGGAAATTCAGGGAAATTCAGCTAGGTCGTGACTCAAGCTGGGATTGAAGAAGGCTGAAGCTAGGGAAGGCCTTCCAGGATGTCTTTATGGGTCTGCCTGGCTCAGTCTGCTCTTGAGGAATATATCAAAAAGGGAAAGGGAAAACTGTCCATGGCTCTTTTTCCACAAGCTGCTCCAGCCTGAGTGCCCTTCTGCCTGTCAGCCACAGTGTGGGAGAGAAGTGGTGCTGATCCCGGGTGAGTTAGAGCCCGAGATCACTTTTTGAATCAATAATCTACAGGAAATTGGATGCCCTTTAAAATCCAACTGAGACAGAGATAACAATGCTTTTGATAAACACTGCTGAATTGTGGCCATTTTACATTTGTGTCCACACACCCACCCACCTGAGAATGTGCCATGAATCCATTGGTGAACCCTTTGGAAATGTGTTAGGAATAACAGGGTCACAGTAAAACAATTTGCTTTGTTGGTAATAACAAGGTCATGGTAAAGCAAGTTGCTTAAACAGCCCAGCAGTGAGATGTGAGGATGTGTGCAGTATACACCTGAAGTGAAACTGCTTGCAAAGACGTGGGAACATGAATTAAACATCATGTACATAAAGGAGTAACCCTGGGGAGAGTATATGTGACACTGTTACAGGATTTGTTTAGCTCTGGAAACGTCTATATTTGAATTGGCAGAAATTGTGCAGAGATCTCCCAAACAAGTAACCTAGTCAAGAGCAATAACCTAAAAGTAAGTAGGAGGACTGTAGAATAACATGATTGTTTAGTTAATGTAGTTTTTAGTATAAATAGAGTTTCAAGTCAGCATGACTTTAATGCTGACCCTCCCAGCACATGAAAAAAAAAATATTAACACTTGAAACTAACAGCATGTTAGCAGCTAATTCGTGCATTATTTCAGTATCATTCATAAATTACTTTTGAATCCTTTGACTTAAGAAAAGGAAAATCCCATAAATCCTACTTTTGGTCAAAGCATAAGACCATAATTAACTCGGCATGTGCTTTTGAATTAAGAACACAGTGTTCTGAGCTTTCTTAAAAAGCTTTTAAAAATGTTGGGGGAATACTTTCCTAGAGCCTTATTGACTGAACGGAGTTTAAAATTTGTCACATATGAAGTGATGTTAATTAAATATTGTTATTCCTTTCTGTCAATCAAGGAAGGTTAAGCTTTTTTTGTTACTTGAACAAAAAGAGAAGTGAAACAGGTGAAAATATATAAAACAGCTGTGAGGAAAACAGGAGGAATAATGTAGTAGTAATTTAATTAGTAAGAATTTATGGGGGATGCAGGGGGTTTAGGTGCTAATTCCAAAGCATTGCATTTGTTGCAGTACTAATACCATTTGAATATTTTTTTTTACTTTTTGGCTAGGTATCATTTACTTAATAACTGTAGAAAATAAATATAGTGGCAGAAGGCCAGTTTTTGACACGTACATATGCTTTACTTAAAGTCATATTTGCAAACTGATGTTTAGTATGGCTGTCACTGAAACCTTCTTATTAAACCAAAATGTTGTTAATCAGAATCCCATTCAGTGATGCCCCAGCTCCTTCAGATGCTATGGGTATATTTTTAAGCCAAATGAGTTCTTGTTTGTATTAGGTATTTAAGTATTGCTGATAATGCTTCTCCAAACTGTGAATTTTAAAATGATTCGTGTTTATATCTTTTTGTTTCTGTCAATGTGCCCAAGCCTATGGGTGTGTAATGGTAGAAGAACATCTTCAGGACAAAGCTTTCTAGAACTTTCCTCTCTGGAAAAAATGAAAATTGGAGTCTAATTACACAACTTGAAATGCTGGTAGTTAAAATCCATCAACAAATATAATATCTTCTTGTATGAAACTATTACAATTGACAGTTTTAAGGATAAAATTGAGAAGCAGCTGCAGCCCTATATAATAATAGCTAAGTTATATTGTTTCATCAATGTGTTAGGCTTGGACAGGGTATTACTGCTGTCAATATTCAAACTTTCAAGGCATGAAAAGCACATAGGAAGAAATGTGGAGCTTTTTTTACGGTTTCTTCTTCTTTTCTGCTTAATGGGGGAGAAACTTCTGTGTGAACAGAATTAAATGTGGGAAATTCTGCCTCCAAATCTTTTGTTTCCAGGATCATCATGTTTTCTTGTGGGTCTTTGGAAGCCCCCTAGAATCATGAAAGGATGCTTCAAAAATGTCAGTGCTTTTAAAATTGTGTAGTACTGGGGCAATATCTCATGAAGTGAATCTCTTCTTTGGAATGTTGGGAAATCTGTGGAAAAATGATGCCTGTAGATAGTTTTTATAACATCATCTTGGAAAAATGAGGAAATCCAGGTGTTTGGAACTAGAATTCCAGTTACCAAAAAACCCCAGAAAAGTATAAAACCCCCCAGTTTTAATATTGCATGTTTTAAAGCAGCTTAATTTGCGTTGGAAGTGTCATGTTTTAAATATTCAGTATGGTTTTTTTTATTATTTTGGTATATTTTTTCTTTAGTACAGTGCTGAAGTTTTCTTTACCTGAGCAATGTGAGCTGGAGCTTTCAGAGGCCTCTGCCAACCTACCTGTTTCTGTGGAGCTTTACCTCCCTGACCAAACCTTGTAGGCTGAACTGTTGAGCTTAAGTGAACAAATGTCTCCAGGCTGAGTTAAAGAGCCAGGCTTTTCCAGTGAGGAGCCCTGATGGACTGGGTAGAAAGGGAAATATAGTATGTGCTGAGCATGGGCACTTCACTTTGACTTGGTTTTGCTTATAAACAGGTTTTTTTTAATAGTTTTTTTTTTTTTTTAATCATGAACTTCCCTTTCCACATCTTGTACACTCAGGTAAATTGATGAAGTATTCTAGTTTTGCTATTTTGTTAAATAAAAAGAACCAAAATATTACTCTCCTTGAGCTTTCTTAAGTGCTCTGAATTTTGGAACTAGGAATTCTGCATGTCCCCTTTGGACTGGAAAGATGACAGTGTTAAGTGCAGCATCTCTAGCACTTCAGAAAATCTGGGAGAGGAGAAAGCTACTCAAACCTGGAGCTGTTTTGTTCCACAGTACAAGATATCACCAATTAGCAATTAAATCAATTGATTTGA
This sequence comes from Serinus canaria, assembly GCF_022539315.1. Lineage (NCBI taxonomy): Eukaryota > Metazoa > Chordata > Aves > Passeriformes > Fringillidae > Serinus > Serinus canaria. Next base: position 13,073,902 of record NC_066319.1, on the reverse strand, counting down.
CCTGCATTAGCTATTTGTTTTGATACTGACTGGTAAGTAATGTATTACACATCTTTGAAAAAGTCTGTTATACTTTGATCTGCAAATATTTTATTAACAGAGGCTATAAACCACAAAGAGTGGCTCACTTGTGGGTGGTTTTTTCATGCTTATTCTGATGATATAGCAGTATCTTGGGATGACATACTGTAGTGAGTGAGGATAAATTCGTGTTGCCAAGGTCTAAACAGCAGCAATATGGAAGTAATTCAGCAGTCAGTTTCACTCAGAGTTTGAAATCTGTGCTGTATTAGAGGTATGCATAGAAGCTGTGTTAATTGCTAGCTTGTTTTCCATATGGTTCTGTTTTAATGGAGCACATTTGTTGCAGATGGTTGGAAAGTGGGTTGGACAGTGCCTGAACTGGCTATGACTAATTCATACAGTGATTATACTATACTTTAATGTTTAACAGTCCCCTTTGTAAACTTTCATTCACAGTTCCCTTGCCATTGAAATGTGGTCCAAGATAGCTGAAAAGTATTCTTCTTTATTTAAACTTGGCCTTAGAGAGGAGTAAGAACACGGAGTGTGTAGTCATCTTTTCCCTGATTCAGATTCAAAACCACACCCCAAACTTGGTTCTTCAGATGGGTTTATCTCCATTATTATTATGGTTTGGTGTGCGTATTTCGCTGAGGTAATGGTCTCTGAGAAGAGCCACTTGAGGAACTGAAGTGACCTTAACAAATGCTAAAACTGGCTTTGTTCACACCACTGTGCTTTTACCTCTTCACTGGTTTGCAAGTAGGTGTAGACATTTTGGGTACCAACAGCCATTTCTTGTCTGGAAGTTGTAAAATTGCGAACTTGGACTTGAGGACACTGAAAATTTGCAGTGTTGAGGTGAAACTGAAGGAACAATTGCAGCAACAGGGCCATGGAATCATTAAGGGTGATGTTGTAGATCAGCTTAATGCTGCCAGGCCTGACAGCAATCTTTCATATATTAATGTGGTGTTTTAATGGGTCTTGATGAATACATGCTGCATCTAGAGAGGAAATAAAAATACAGAAGGTTGCCCAGCATTGTTTTGGTTGATTTTTATTCTTATCTCTTGTGACAAAGCTCCTACAACTGACTTTTACTTTGCTGAGGACTTCAGTGAATGTCACAGTCAAACTGCAGTCAATGGTTCTTTGTAAAGGGAAAAAAAAGAGCTCCACGGTTCAGTGGGTTTCTCTACCATTTTTACTGTTGTTTTCTCACATTGTCACTAAAATATTCTCTTTGTTATCTGAATGGGACATCTGCTGACTGGCTTAGCTCTCTTTACCTGATTGTGTGAAAAGTCTTGGTTAAATCTGTGAGGCCTTGGAGGCCCAGTAACCTGCTAAGTGCTATAGAGCCTGAAAGACATTATGTCCTTGAACTAACTTGTCTCTTCTACTTACAGCTGTATGTGATAGATAAAAAAAAACTTACACATAAAAGACTGGGGTGAATGTAATTTTAATACACTTGTGGACACGTTAATGAGTAGCTGGTTTTTCTTACCTGAAAGTCTATAAAAATCCAAACAAATAAGTTGTATTTTATGGTGGGGCAGAAAAATGGAGCAGGCAGTCTTTAAAAGAAAGCCTTTTTCTCTGGCTCTATCACAAACCTGCTCAATTGGAATTGATAATTTGTTTGAAGTGGTTGGAAATCCACTTAGTATGGCTAACAACGTAGAATAATGCAGACAGTTTGGCAGTTAGCAGTGGATGTCTAAACCCCAGCTTTGATGCAATAATAATACCATAACTTGAAGATTTACCTAATTTCTAATTTTCCCCAAAGCTCTCGCCCGCTCTGCGCACGGTGATTTGTCTGCACTACCTGGAGTTTGGTTTGAAACACGTTTGCATTTGATTGGTGTTTTTAGATTTTGATAGCTGCTAGTTCCTCTCCACAGAAGTAACCTTTTAAAATGTCAGTTTTAATGTACAAATTTTATGAGAATAAAAAGACTTTTAAAAATACTAATTTTAGACTTCTTGCTGCTGAGCTAGTAGTCAGCTGCTGTTGTCTCAGGCTGAGTCTTGGAAAATTAAGTCAGTGCTCACTATAATAAAATGTGTACTCTGGACTTCATGGGGAGAAAAAACATTTTTCTTTTAAATTCTTTTTCTGTAATTGTTGCACAATGGTCAAAGTAATCTTCTGTCCTTTTACTTGTTGATATTTACCCTCTTCTCATTCATCCTTCTGTCTGTCTGTCTACCATGAGCTGGATTTCCTGAAAGTGGGAATTCCTCTCCTCTTAGGTGATAGTTCTTCCTGAGAGGAGAAACATCAGGTACAAAAAAAAATTCGTCTTGTGGTCTGTAACAGAAAAGCCTTACAAGTTAGGCTGTCTGGCTTACCAAATATGTCATGTAAAACAGGATTTAAAGCATTTTCCTCTTGAAGGTGACACAATATTTAATTGCCACTAAAAGATCTGTTAATTTTCTGTAATCCTAATTGCTGCAGCTATTCTTGTAATTTGTCATATTGGATAGGTTGCTGTGTCATATGCTCCATAAGAGAGGTGACACTGAAATTCAAAAGGAAGGGAAGCTTAAGCTTTTTCCCCCCTACTCCAATGTCCCTTGCTCTAAATCAGAAAAGCACCATTTGTTTTGGCTTCAGGGAGCTGTGTGTTCCAGCTCACAGCTGGAGGTATGGTGCTGCAGTGATGGTCACTGGTGATGGGAAGGGAGAGTATAATGATTAAAAAAACCCCAGCAAAAACAATCCCATATAAAACCCCCTCGGGATTAAAGGCAAGCACTTCATTCCTTCCCTTCTCAAAGCTCCTGTATAAATTGTGAACACAGATGAAAGAATTACAGAAGGGAATATGATTCCCAGATTTTAAATATCAACAAGACATACTTGGTTGTGATATTGCCTCATATGAAAGTAGTGAGTTTTGCTTTATCTGCTTTCAGGTATGTGTCCTAAATTGTCTCTTTTTTGGTCATGATTCTTTTCAAAGAAGTATCAGAGCTAAGCCATTTCATTTAATTGCAATAAAGTGTTGCCCTAAAGTGGAATAAAATAGTATTTTTCTTTACTAGCTGGTATAGAAAAACACATAAATGTAATAATATTGTTAGCATAGTTTGTATAGATTTTGCCCACTTAAACACCATGCAAATCTTCCCTACTGCAGGGCAGACAACTGAGAGACTTTAATGTGTGGTATAGCAGGCATCCACCATGAATTTGATACTCATGAGTCCTTCATATGTCATATAAAGAATCAGGGAGAATAAAAACCAGAAGAGAACCAGCACTGAATGGAGTTATGAAATATCCACGTGTAAAAGAAATAAGGAAAGATTACCTTGGTCTCCTGTACTTGCCTGTGCTAGAACTGTGATGCCAAATGCTGATCAGATGCTGTGGGTTAGAGTGGAATGTGGGGATATTATAAAATCAGGATTCCTTTCAGATGTACTCCATTATTTTTGAAGTCCTATTAATTCCCCATGTGTTCTGGCTAACAAAATAAGGAAAGGACCCTTTTAATGGGGGCAAGATGAGACTTTACTGCTCAGCTTGTACATGTTATGCAGCTGGACTGATGGGCCACTGTTCAGAGAAACATGGGTGGGAGGCTATTTTAAAAGAAAATGAAAAAACATTTGTTTAACTGCATGGCAACACAAATATTTTACCAAGTGAAGGCTGACTGTGTATTTCATTATGACAAAAGGTGCAGGCTTGAAGGGAAGTAAAAAAGTAAAGCAAAATGCCATCTTTCTAGGGTTTTAGATATTCACTCTAAATGGGAACATCTTAAACCTTGCTATCAATTTATGCATTTAACTCTTTAAATTCTCACATCCCTTTTCTCATTTGGAGAAATCTGTTGGAAGGAGCTGCTTGCCAACATTTCCCATCAAATACAGATGCAAGGCAGAAGTTCCTGCAGTTTTGTAGGGAGCTCCTGGGCTCACCCAAGCTGTTGCCATTCTCATTCTCCTCTCCTTATTTCTGCTCCCTCCTCCTTTGCTGAGGCATCTGTTCCCTGAGGCTGTTCACATGCAGCCCTTGCTCTCTTCTGCACCTTGTGGTCCTCTTTTAGGTAGCAGAGCAGAGAAATGCCTTTGTATTCCATCTGCTCTAAGTGGTGAGCTTTGAAAAAAAGGCTGAAAACACAACCTAATGATTTTTGCTTAAATATAAATATACCTGTGGGTATATATACCTGCATATATATATATACATAAATGCACACACATGCATAGGTGTCCACATATGTATATATATGTATAAAATTACAGAAACAAATTTGGGATAATAATTTCAAAACCCATTTGGTATAATCATATTTGTCACAAGTGTTGAAGAAACCAGGTAGTTGTGCAGTTCATTCTCTGTGGTTACCAGCAAAACTTTTATAGATGTGTTAAGTTAGCTTGGTGGAATGTGAAATTGATTACAGTAATTAGAAAATGTAGGTGGTTTTACTTATTTGCATCACTTTGCTTACTGAACTGCTTTAGTTTCCATGAGTATGATAGTTTCCAGCTGCCTTGCAATAGACATTTTGTAAAGGTTTAGGTATACCAAAATGGACACTTTTTCAAAATCTATTACCCCAAGCTCTTTGACAGTAAGCTATAAATGAGTCTCTGTGCTGTGGTTTACAGTATTCCCTTTATATATATATATATATATGTTATGTTTTAATTTCCACTCTTTAGAAAGGAAATATTTAAACCTCTGATAATTGTATGGGCAGAAAAAGAGTTCTCAAAACTGGAGTAAACTGTGACAGGTGTACCTTTTGAGAGGTGTTTAATGTGTGAAATTTTGATATTTGGGACTTTGAGAAGTGTAGTGAAAATGCCTGTTTGCAGCACCTTCCAGGCCTGAAACACTGCATGGCACAGCTTCAGAAAGGTTTGTCAGCCTGAAAGCTGATGCAGCTGGAGAAGGATTTCAGTCTGAACCTAAGACAGATATGGAGAGGATATGTCATGTAAACACAGTGCACTTGCTGTCCTGGCTTGTTTTATTTGTCTGTTCTGATTCACTTTGTAATAAAACAATGTAGAGGTACGACTGGCTGATTAGGTATTGAAAGCTCCAATGTTAGAGAAAGAAAATCACACACAGAATCACACACAGAATCACACACAGAATCCCTAGGTTGGGAGATACCTTTAAGATCATAGAGTCCAACCCATGCAATTATAGCCCAGCAAACCCCCAACATTTTATGTTAATTTTTATTTGGTTTCATAGAGATTCAGATTCTCCCATTCCTCCTTTTTCACAGGAGATCTCAAAGCAGTGGAGAAAGGCGATTTATAAAAATGTTCTTTTGCCTCTTTTACACCAAGGTAACCACAGGCACAAAGAGATAAATAGCAGGCCAGAAACTGAATCAAAACTAGGCCTGGCACTTTTGTGTGCTTCCTTCACTAGACAGTACTGATTGGGATAATTTGACTAGTGGGAAAGTTGTAGGCCAAATGTAAAAGTTGCCTAGTGAATCATTTTGTGAGGAGATAGGGAAGTTCACCACATGGTTATCTTGTGGGTGTAAGTCTGACACTGTAATTGTGTATGCATGGTGGTTTCTGTCTCTAAGCTGTGCTGGCTTCAACAACAAACTGAAATCCCTTAACTTATTCTTTTTATATATAGATACATATACACACATACAATATGAAATAGTTTATCAAATTAATTTCTGACCTTCTTTATAAAATCACTGATGAATTGCATAGCTCACTATTCTTTTGCAGAAGACAGTTTGGATTATAATAGCCTTATTTATTGAAATTAAGTGAAAACAATCAAAAAAAGAGAGTTGACTGTGTGATTTTTATTTTCTTTTTCTTCCATAATTTACCTAGTTTATCCTCAGGACTTAAAAAATTATCAGGTATAAAAAATATGAAGGCTCCAGTTGTGAATTGTTAAACACACTGGGTGAGAAGTTCAATGGTAATTCAGGGGTAAAAACCCCCAATTCATAGGGTACCAAACCAAATAAGAAATTTGTAAAGGATTTGAGCACTGTTTTGTGCATTGTATTTCAGATGGGAATGGAGTTCTGGAGTGAGGTGTGATATCCAGGACTGCAAAAGAGTTAAATAGTAAAAAGAAGTTCTGGTGGTGAATGTGGCAATCTGATTTGAATTCTGATATGTGAATTTCTTGGTCCTGTAGTTAGGGCTGGAAGAGAGCTGGTTTGTATGGCCCAGATGAAGTGTTTTGGAAACCCAAGGAGCAGACAGTTCTGCTTTCCTCAGCTGACAGACACAAAAAGCTGTGCATACAATGATGCCAGTAGAGACTGAGCAGGATGCAGGGAACCTGTAGAGAAGGACACATGGAAAAGCCTGAGAGAGGTTGTGCATAGTGGGGCAAACCCAGAGAGCAGCTGCTGGTGCTCAGAGATAAGAGCCATTCTTCTTTCATGGTATGTGAAGATAGAGAAAATTGCTGTTTTGTGCAAGCTGTTAATTTGGACAAGAGAATTTGGTTCCATTGTATGACTGTTGCATGATGTATATGTATTTCCATACTGTACAGGTTAAATTCTGTAGATACACATACATATATGTAACCACACACTAATCTAGGGGGCTACTTGAGTAAAGAAACATGACAGGATCTCACTTCCTTTTTCTTCCTCTCTTTGGGTCAAATCTGCTTATGTACTCGGCATGAAATTTCAATGTTTTGATGATGATTTTTCCTGAGGTACATTTTATTCTGCTGCCCATCAGTGCAGAGCATATTGTGACTTTTGCTTGGCTGTGTGAAAGTGATGCTGGAAAAGTGAGGAAGCAGATTGTCCGTGTGTTGGCCACCAGAGTTCCCAGGGTCAATGTGACAGAGCATTATAGGTAGTGTTTAATGGACCCACTTGAAGTTGTGATGTGTCCAAGGTTAATCAGAGCCTTGTTTTACACCAAAGCAGCAGTGCTGTGTAGTAATGACTGCTTTACCAGTGTATCTGATGCCTTGAGAAGGCTGACCTAGAACAGAGACTAGATGGAGTTAAAGAATAAAGCAGGGATTTATTAGAAGGCCTCAATGGATACACCTTGGGCAGCACAAGAGCCCAGCCAGGGCTGCACCCAAGATGAACCCAAAATGGTCACAAAATGGACAACCGGTCACGGGGTCTCACATTTTATAAGTTGTCATCCATTAGTATATTGGAGTTAATTGTGCTATTACAGCTTTAGCCCATGAACTCCCATCCTTCTTGTTTTTCTCTCTTCAGTCCACGTTGTTTATGTTTTTGGGCCTGAAATTTGGATCATTTGTCCTTGGTCCCCAGATAGAGAAGGAATTGTTTTGTCTACCTGTCCCTTAATATGAAGCTCAGAACTACACACTAAAGCAGCACAGAATCTGAAAACCACAAAAGCTAAAACCTGAGGCATCATTTCTACTGTGCTATGCCTCTAGCTATTGCTGTGACAACCTGACTCTTGTCAGGCTCCTGCACTGGATTCTTAGATTACTGCTGTTCTTTTACATGTTTTTCTACATAACACGTGGATATTCAGCAAAAACCACAGGACACCAAGTACCATATTCATGGAGGCACAGACTGTACCTGGACTGCTCTGTAGATGCTAAATAGGAAATGATGCAGATAATTTGCTATCTAAGCAGCTCTGATCTTAAAGCATGAATTCATATTCTGTGTAGGGTACTAATGCAGATTTTATTACTTACTCACTAAAAGAGTGTTGGCATACTTAATATATTTTAAGGAACAAATGGAACTTTTGGGAAACAATGTACTTGCATTGTGCATATCAATGCAGTGGCCATACCAAGATGCCTCTAAAACACACTGGTAGGTTGAATGCTACAAAGGAAAATAATGAGAATTTCCTGGCTGTGAGTCGTAAAGGATAGAGCCACCTATCACTATGCACAAAGTCTGTTTTTCATTACATGTTGGCTCTTTTTTTTTTTTTTTTTCATTATAAATAAACTTAGCAGTGTGTTTTCTGTCTCACAGAGGTGGTTTTATTCAGGAAAAAATAACAGCTAAGAGGCAGCCAAAGAACACTAGTGGATGATACATGTGTCTGTAAAAACAGGTTCATGTATCTTAAGATGTGATTATCTTGGCTGAACAGAAGTTTAAACAAATAAATAAATGGTAGTACTGGCTGATGACAGTGATATCTCAAAGTTGTAGAAGACTACTGTGGAGTTCAGACTATTTCTAACAAGATTGAATGTAGCTATGTAGATAATTTTATTAACAATTTGTTTGCCGCTTTTTAAGCAGCTCATGTATTTGAGTGTTAAGTAAATTGGATTTTTTTCTACCTTTGCAAATAAGTGTACTTTCCTTTTTTATGTAGGCCATATAAGTGGCTTTCATGTAATCATGTTAATATTTTCCAAGGCAAGTCGTTTTTGTTTTTCAGGATTGGGACTACATAATAAAGGGAGAATAGTGGCAAAAATGTGGCAGAATCTGTTTAAAAAGAAGACAAGCAATACAGAGTGTTGACACATGGGTTTGAGATGATAATACATAAAGGACCACAGATATGGTTTAATTTACTTAACCTGGTCACCTGGTAATTTGTCTGGAGAGGAATTGGATTGTGTTTTTCATTGAGAAGCAGTTTTGGGGACGCTGGGATTTGAATTCACAAGTAATTTCCCTCCAGGCTGATGAACTTGTAAGAAAAATATAACGCAACAAAGGATTAAAAATTACCGAAAAGACACTTTGCAGTCAATTTTTGTCCCTTAACAGTCACTTAGGGATCACTTGAGAAAGGCAGGAGACTTCTGGGAATGAGCAGACATCAAGGCCAGCATAGCTGTTCTACATCTTATCCAACTTCCTACTAGAGTGACCCCTGAGGAACGCTGTCAACGCCGTGCTGGTATGTCTGGAAGGGCTTGGGCCGCGATCTTTGTGGCGAAGATGTCAAGTCACAGACAAAGTAGTTTTTCCCCCAACTGTTGGTAAAAAGCAGGTCAAGTGGGGTTAATCTCGACTGCTAATGATTCTGGCCTTTTCAGGATGGTATTATTCGTGGTGCTGAGCAGCTGCCTCTGCTGCTGCTGTTTGGACCCAGCGCTGGCACCGGAGGCGAAGCTTTGCTTCTTTGTTGGTGTCAGGTTGTGTTCCTCTGGGTGCTGGGTGACATTTCGGCTTGCCAGGGATGTGGACTGCATGGCAGGAGGAGGATTGGGTCTGTGTACAGTTTTGGTGGCACAGAAGACTAATGAATATTTCTGCAGTTTAGAAAAAAGGAAGCTGCTTAAAGCTTCGTTTTGTCGCTGGAATGTGAGGGCTCTTTTCTTTTGAAATTTTGTGTGAATTAAGTTTGCTAAAAATCCAATATTCAAAAACCTAGAGCCTTAAGTACCATGAGGTTTAAGGAAATATTTTCTATTTGGTTTGAGTCTTTGAAGACACATTACCAGAATTCCTCCTGTAGCATATTTTAAGAAAATATCATCATCTAACCTAATTTTGTGTGTTCAATGAACTTGTTGCAATGAATGGTAAACTGGGAAAGGGCCAAAATTTACCTGTATTTGGGGTGGTTTTGTGCATTGCTGCCCTTTTGTGAACAAAGAACAAAAGCAGAATTTATCACAGCAAGTTGGGGCTGTCTGCTTTGAGGTACAGAGTGTCTATCTGTAGCTTCTGCCCAAAAGGGGAAGAATATTCCATTCTGGGCTTTTCTCTGTGCCCAGCCTGGCTATCACCTGGCCCATGGCGATTTCAGATGTTTTTCTCCTGCCTCTCAGTGTCTGAATGGGCACAGACTTCTTCCCAGTTAACATAAAACAATCCCTTGTGCTGACTGCTGAACTCTGATCTTTGGCTGGATGCACTCTTGTTTCTTTAAGCACGTGTCGTGCAGAGCAGACCTGGAGCTGGGTAATTCATAAGAGCTGGGTGTTATTGGTATTACTACTACTTGAATGAGCCTGTATTATTTTGCACAGCAGCGTGGTCACCTGGCAGCAGGTCATTAGCATTTTAGGTTTCTTTCCCTCACAACAATGCACAACATGCTAATTAGAGGGTTTTGAAAGCTAAGCAACCTGGTTTAAAATCAGACATTTTAATTTGCAGCTTTAATGGCTATATTATAATAACTGGCTTGGCTTGGGGGTGAAGGGGAGAGAAGCACTTCTCATGTTCCAGTAGAAAGGTCCAATATAACAGAGGCTGACAAAATTAAAAACCTCATAATTTGACCTTTGCCTGGGATAAAAGGCTGTTTCATAACAATTTCCTTTTGTTCTTTGTTTAAGCCATTACTCCAAAAGGAGCCTCCGATTAATCTAAGTAAATGCATCATTACAGTCCTAATCCATGTCCTTCTGTCAGTGTCTGTTTTAATTAAATAAGAAACACTAGCAGAAAGATATCACGCACAAAGCTGTGATTGGAGAAAGAGCCCTGTTTGATCAGGGTGAGATTAAAAAAGGCTTTACTGTTTTGTCCTTTTGCTCTAGATGCCATAATGCAGGTTAAAGGAAGAAAACTTGCCTAATAGTTTAGCACATTGCTCCCCATTACAATATCTAAATAACCAGATTTGCCCATGAAACTGTCTCAGACACTCAATTAATTATATACAGAGCACTCACAAACAGATGATATGGCAACTTGGTTTGAGTAATTTGACACATTAATATGTTTGGGACTGTATACACGGTTGGCCAGAAATTGTATTCAAGTTGCAGGTTTTTTATAATTAAATAAAACATTGATTAAAGCTATTTAGCTATTTTCTTTCTTTTTAGTACTTGTGGCTCACAAATAGTAAACACGCAAGCCACTGATTTTTTTAAAAAAACATTTTTGTTTCTCACAAAATCAGAACAATTATTTTGCAGCAGTGAAGGACTGAAGGATCTATTTAATAAATGTCATAACATCCAACTAGTTAATATTGCTAAAGCAATGCATATGTAAGAGACTCTTCCTCAAGGTAGTGTTTCAAGATCCCTGCGGTGAGGGTTTTCTCCCATATCCAGGCCATTATTTGATGTAATGAAAAGAGAAAGTGTGCAACACAGAGATTGTTAATTAATTTAGCCTAACAAGATGAAGATAAATGAAGCAAAGCATGGATTGAATGAAGCAAGAGGTCTTATTTACAATTTAATACTACTTTATATTAGGCATTTTTCAATTTACAAAAGAAAGGACTTTAAAAAAAACGTGTTCTGCAAATGCATTTATGAATTTTTTTATTTTATGAACAGCTCCTAGAACTGCTGAAAATATCTTTCGGGTTAGCCTTTAAGTTTTCCTCTCCTATTTTATTTTTTCCCTTTTCACAATAATTTTTCTCAATTTGATTTTAAAATATGTTGATAGGAATGAGAAAAATTAGGCCCTAAACTTTTTCCCATTGAAATCAATAGCAAATTACCAATGGAAATTCTTGCAAGCCCAAATGTTACAGTTTTTCATTGTTTATTCCATCTAGAGTCATAGCTTATTTTTGAGCAATTTGTGTGTAGAAAGATGCATTAAGAGGCATAACTATAAAAGTACAATACAATGTGATTTTAGTTTGCATTCCAAAGTGTAAATCTATTGTTGCTTATGTTTTCAACTGTCCTATTGCAGTGAAAATTAAGAGGGGAATCCAGGATAGTGTTAATTAACAATGCTTTTGTGTAAAAAAACTAGGCTTTTTTTGCTTTGGGAGAGTATTTTTTCTCAGGAACATGTTTGTTTTAAACACTTGTGAAAAGCTGTAGTTTCTAATTTCTAAAAAATTAAAAATCCCCCAAGATTTAAATGCATATCAGAGATTTTAGACATCTCTTCTTCCCAGTCCCAGATTTAAATAAAGATTATCCAAAGCTAACAGTAAGCTACAGTTTGCATCAGTTCAGTCACTGCATCTCAAGGTGTATACTATTCAGTTTCCCAAGGACAAAATTTAGGGTATAATTCTACTGAGGTGAAGGAAAAAAATAAGGTCTGTCATTTTTAATATTTTTAATATCTAATTAGCAAAAACAAAGTCCCTGTGTTGTGACTGATCTGCGATACCTTTATCAGTTCATCCTAAACCCTGAATTGTAAATGACCAAACTTATTGGGCTTTTCTTTTTTTTTTTTTAAATAAAACATCCTCATTTTTACAGATGAATTGGGTCTGTCCACTATTTGACCTTCTGCCATGATTTCTGTCTGCAAAGGAAATGCCTTCCTTCCTTTTGCAGGAGCCAGACAGGACAGCGTTATCTACAAGCAGTGTCACTACAGGCAGTGGTGGCCACAAATAGCATTATTATGGTCCCTATGTTTTTATCTTGGGGGTCATGAACAAATCCATGCAACTGCTTCTAAAGATTTCAATAAATAGGACTTTTTATCCAGACAATTGGCTTTTATATTACTTTTAAACAAAACTACTAGTCCATCAAGAGTTTCAAAAGGAAAACAATTCTACAGAGTGCTGGTATGGCAGCACAGACCAATCATTATGGCACCCATTCTCCAGTCCTTTATTTTTCAAGTCCACAACAATAGGTTGTTGATTCAATGGACAAGACCAGAACAATTAAGTTCTCTGTTTAGCAGCAGTGCAGCATTTTAATGCCCTCCTCTAATAATGGTCTCATTATTGTTATTCTAAGACTGGGCCTCAGGAGGAGGAATATTTGCTGGAGGTACGTCATTATTTTGCAAATTTCGATTAGCTCATCATGTTGTCTGTACTGTGAAAATCGTAGCTAATTAGGGCAGTCAGTTAGACTACCAGCTTTTGAGCTTATGAGTTAAAAGGTAGCACACTTGATAGGCCAGTGATGTGAAAAAGGTGGTAAAAAGAGGGATTAGAGCTGTTGCCTTAGTAACTCTAACTTCCATCTGTGCGGGAACAATGGACCTGTGTTTCTCCACCACCTTGGTGTAAAAATTGGTTTTGTTTCGAAAGGAAGGGGCTTTTTATGACAATCTGGAATTCAGCCTAACAGGGTGCAGTTTTAGTTGTTAGAGGAGACCATTGGAGGATAGGAAAGATGAAAGGTCATGGCAAGCTCCAAGGACATGAAAGGTCATTGTCTCTTGTAACAATAGTGGATTGTTTGGTCCCATTATTTCCAGCCAACTACTCAGTCAGGTGATAGAAAAGATACTACCAGTTTAGTCAGGTGGAACAGGAGAGAAAGATAATGCACCTAGTACAGAACAAAAGATAACTATAATTCGCCTTTATTAAACAAAGTTGCACTTATTTGTGGCCATCCTCTGAAGAGAGTTGTTTACTGACTTACTATTCCAGCCTGCTTTGTTCAGCACTGCCTCTGTAGGCCATCACATCTCTGGGAAGCAATCCAATGTGTTAGAAAATGTTGTTTAAGCTTTCTTCCCATGAAGAGGAGTCCCCAGGAGTACCACTGATGTGATACTTAACAATAAATTTAGTTGTTGTAACTTTCTCACATTATTGGCATTCCTAAAAGGTTTTCCTTTAAGCACAGAATAAAATTAGCTATAAATGTGAAATAAATTTGCTTCAAAACTTTATAGCATTTTATCATAAATTCTACAGCACATATTGCTGAAAGTTTACAGCAAACTGTATTAGGCACTACTGAACAGAGAGCAGAGACCTATAGTTGTGTAAAAATAGATTAGCTATAGGACTACTCTTATGCAAAAGAAGACAGATAAAGTTTCATCTTTAAAGTCTCTATGCAGAAGCTTTAGGAGACTCTGTGTCTTTGTTTTAAGGGAAAAACAGAACTATTATTTAATAAAACAGCTATAGCAGAGCTCATGAGGAAAGCATTTCTGTTAGTGAATAGAGCTGTCGCCTCTTATATTTTTCCAAGAGCATCCAAACCTCCAGTTTACTGTTTGTCAGAGACCTTTATCCCCCTTTCTTATTATTTTCCTATTTTTGCTGCAGTATGCCTTAGTCATCCCTGCAACAAGTTTATTTTTCTTTTCCTCTTACCTCTGTCCACAATTAAAGCACGTCCCAAGGTCCATCACGTATCTCCTAAAGGCTAATTTCCTTAGGTGAGCATTTCCAGAATGCTCCACATTCCTATATGAGATAGCTGAACTCTTTTACCAGGTTTGTTTTATAATATTTTTCCTCATTTCACAACAGATCTGCCAGAACTCTATTGAATTTTTATGAAATGGATAACATATATGCAATTTACTTCTATTACACTTGAAAATAAAAATTATATATAATTTTTAGGTATCCCATCTTAAACTGTTCTGACCTCATTTGAACTCCCCTTTTTGGCTATTCTGGGCCTCTCTTATCTCATTTTTACTCCTGGCCACTCTTGCTCTTGCTTTCTGACAACACAGATGGGTGGCCTTGCACAAACTGATAACTGTGGCAATTTCTCAGCACACTATTCACTAATAAAAGATGTTATTTTCAGAATTAGGCAGGCATGTGTCATACTTGCTGGCTGGCTGAAGATGAGAGGTCGAGCTGTGGCTTCCTGGGAGCCTGCAGTCGTATGAGCCATTGGACTTTACAGCTCCCAGGTTGTTGATGCATTGTTTTACCAGCAACTAGCTTAAGTAATTAGAATCTCTCAGAGATAGGAAGTCTTGTTTTAAGTGTTTGTAAGATTTTAGTTTTTAAGAGAAACTATTCTTAATTTTTCTCTTTAGCTTGCTCTTTAGTTCTCATTTATTTGCTAGCCTATGTTTTGTTATTTTTGTTTTACAATGAGCCGAGGAGTGTAGGCTGCTTCATTCAGAATGGGAGCCCTGCAAAGGGTTAACCAGCAGAGAATTACAAATGAACTATCAGGAAAGTTGATTATTAATCCAGCAAGAGAGAAAATATCCTTCCAGTTAGCAAGAATTAGTACCTGAAGAGCTGATAATATTGTTCGGGCTGTCGGTGTGGAATGGCAAAACCAGGTAAGCTAATCATCCTCTCAAAGGAACAAAATCTTTTCTTTCTGCTTTTCATTATAAGAGAGTTTAGTTTTTAAAAGAATCTTTGTTATTTTACCTAAAGTATCAGCATGTGAAACAGCATATGTTGATCCTCAGTTTCCTCAAATGAATGAAAGAAATTAAACTTGTGTTTAACTTTGGTAAGAAGATATATTTGTAAGCCATATTTCTGAGCAACGCCGTAGCTGTGAAATATCATTACAATTCTTTCCTGGTTTGCGGTTAACGGTGAGAACTGATTACAAAACCTGAGGAGCCCTTTGCAATTGCAAGCTAATATATTATGTAAGTCTGTCTTTAGTCATGCTTGGACGTATTGTGGGGGTTTACAGGAACTTTTATGTTGCAGAGCTCTTTCATTCAGAGTTATTAGATTTCAGTTTTTGCACCGTAGGAATTATTTATTTAAGTTTGTTTTGATGTTGTGAACACGTTTCTGTTTGTTAAAGTTTTTGGTTTGGTTTTTTTTTTTTTTTTTTTTTTTGGTGGGGTTTCAAAAATCTATGATCTGGGGTTAGGAGAAAATGGATGTTTGGTAAACATACCACTGTGTTTGTACAGGGAAATGCAAATGAAGCCATTAGGTTAGTTGAATGCAATATTATCATTTTGGTAATTTTTTTAGAGAGCTCAAAGCCCTATCTTGGGAAAACTTTCAAATTTGTGCTCCTGATACTAATAAATAGGTATGATAAACATTTATGTTTTTCAATGTAGTCTTTACTACTTAGCTTATTATAGGAGTCGTGTAAAAGTGTTTAGATGATAGTCTTGTACTGTGGAAACTAGAAAGTCTGTGTTCAGCATTTGATAACTTTTCCTAGTTGTGTGCTGTTACTTCAATTAGTAGCACTTAAAAAAGTCCTGATTTGCTTGTAGAATGAAATTCAGTATGTACACAATGTGACTGCAGTATCTGTATCTGTGAAAGAGAGTCCAGATTTTAGCCTGTTGTGTATGAAAGGGATTGTGTACAAGAAGGAAAACACAGATAAAACCTAAAGTATTCCAAATTGGAAGGCTGAGCCCCTGTAGCAGTTTAGTTCTATGGGGTAACATTTCACAAGCCATAGAGAAAGGAAGAAGAGACCTTTTAATTTTGGGAATGGGAATGAGATATGGCCTCGGGCAAAGGATAAAGAGAAAGGAAGAAGAGGCAGTGGGGAAAGTGAAAGGGAGGAAGTGGCGTCTGTGTGACAGCGTCATTGTATCGCGTGTGACTTTGGCCTCCTGGAGCACAGGGACAGCTGGTGGCCAAGTCCTCTGAAGGGCATCTCACCACGTTAGAGCAAGCTAAACTCCTAGAGTTTGCTGAGGATGGAGCTGTCAGGGCAACAAATGGTGGCATTTTGGGAGCCATGCTAAATATTCAGATATACATAGAGGCAAATAACTTCCGGAGGCACATTTCAGCGGAGTATTTTAAGGAAGAACGGGGACAACGTAAATAAGCTGCATTTTCTGAGTTTGATCACCGGCATCTAGGAAATATATAAAGAGCAAGAAACCCAATGATGAAAAAATTATCACACAGGAAATGATATACGTAGGAAAAACAAGATTGTAATTAGTGGAGGAAAGTAAGAAACTGATTAGAGAAATGAAATTTCCCAGATGTTTAAGGAAAAAATGAAAGTTGAATTAGATAAGCTCTTTTTAACTAGTATTGGAGAGGAGTGCTTCCTTCAGAATGGGAGAGCTAAACTTAAAATTAGAAGAGAGCTGGCAACTTGAGTTTAGCTCAACTGTTTTCCTGCACGAGTGACTCTTAGGAATGCTCTGCTTGGAACATCATCAGGAACAACTAGTATAGAGCTGTTGGGGAAAAAGTAAAACACCAAATGAAACTCTCTGTATGCTTATTTGGAGTGATTTAGGTGATTATATTACTTATGTGTGTACTAGCCCACAAATTAGACAAATTGGTTGGATTTTGAAGTAGTTCTTCAGGATTTATTGTATTTCATGTATATATGTAGCTGACACTTGAGCTCTAGCTTGTACTGGTTCAACTGGTTCATTTTAAAATTAATTGTAAGCATTAGCTTATTGACAGAATCCTAAATCATCAAACACTACCTGGAAATGAACAGAAACAGTCTTGATTGCCCTCAGCTATAAACCAGTGTAAATTGGCTGTTATTTAAATTATTATTATTTATATCAACTGGGATAAAAGTAATGTTCTTAAGCAAAAGATAGAAACAAAAGACATCAAGCAGAAACTCTGGGGTTTTTGTGTCCATTCCAGTGACTTGTTTCAACAACACAATAGTGTAACCTGGGAAAAATGTCCCCCTACAAGGCAGTTTAGCTGGCACCACTGCTTTTGTGCCAGTTCCTGTTCTCAGTTGTGTATTACAGGAAAAAAAAAAAAGAGGAGAAAAAAAAAACCCTACCAAAAAGTTAGACGTGTCTGGAATAGGTTGATAAGAACATCATCTGATTTACTGGAACTAGTTAGACTGAGCAGGGTGTTCATGTTAAGTAAAATTGTATTTTCTTCAATGCAGACTGTGTAGATCCCAACCTGTTTGAAGGCTTTAATGTCAAGGAGAGATGAAGCTCCAGAGGTCTCTGACTAACCAGGCACACATCTGGAAACACAGCTGCACTCAGGGAAGGCTGCAGAAGCACTTAGCCTGCAGCAAGCAAGCCATTCTTGCCACTGCATGGTTGGTGCAGTAAGCTGAGATGGTGCAGAGGGTGGAGCAAAAATATCTATATGTTACTTGATTCTCTACTTTATAAAAACCTGATAGTGGCCAGGAAGAAGCTTGTCTACACAAACAGATGGCCAAAGCAAAGTTTGGGCCAGGTTATTTTTGTGTCTTGGACCACACCTTGTCTGTGGTGACAGTACTGGAGAGAGAATGTTTCAGGTCATTAGGAGCTCAGTGAAGCTATATGGATAACACTGAGGTGTTTTATAAGATTCAGTGTAAAGCTGCATAGTTCAAGGGAGCTCATGTCTTATTTGCTATGGCTAAGGTCAGTTCTCCACACCATGAGGGGGAAAGTATTTCATAAGCAAGTAGATAAATATGGGGCAGGTAGTGCTTAGCCTTGCTTCAGGCTGTAATGTTACCTAGAGAGCTCAAGAACAACTCCAGCTTTTACAGAGTCCTTATGGAGCATCAGCAACATGGAGTGGTCAGATATAAAATTATGTAGAAGCTGTGTCATGGAAAAAGGCCAAATTCAGGGTATTTTTGTGGCTTTGCATACAGGTGTCTATCTCCACAAGACAGTAAAGAGGGAATGTAGAATCACAGAACTCTCCTAGAATAAAATAAATTGTAAAATGCTAGGGCTGAAACAAACAAAGTGAATTAACCTAATCTAATATCAGAATAAAACAGGCCGAGTGTCTTGTGGGTTTTGCTTTCTCCAAACTCTGTAATGTTCCATGTGTTTCAAAAGAGCTGTTTAGATATATAGCTGTTTATTAGCACTTGACCCACCTCTGATAACAGAGAAAAATCATATAAGACTTCATTTTGCCTTTGGGGCTATCATTTTTGCTGTCTTTTGGAAAATAATTATATTTTAAACAGCTGCAAAAAGAGAAGAGCTTAAAGAGTTAATTGAATCACATGCTGCTAAAGGAAAACATTTTCTTTCCTTTTTTTTTTCCTCATCTGAAGTAGGAGTTACATGTGTTCCTTATTACACCCAGCACAGTCCAGTAGTTTTTTAAAAAGACATACTCATGAAGCAGTGTGTTCTCAAAGACACATTATTTTCAGCTACTAAATCCTGGAGCAATCCAACACGTGTCAGTTTTCACCTTCTGACTACAGTTCTGTGGCTGTAGTGGATGATAGCACATAACATCCCTAGAACTGTAAAATGTAATCCCCTGTCTTTACTGCACAGGTTTTGGGTGCATTTTTATAGATGCCAGAGGAAAACCTGCTGGCATTTCTTTCCAAGTCCAAATCAGTGTTGGTGTAGTTATTAATTATTCTGTGGTCCTTAGGCCAAATGTTTTAATGGTAGTAAAAAAACACACAAAAGCAAGCAACCAAGACAAAACCCACAGCAAATCTACTTTAACTGCAATCACCCAGGTTTGTGAGAGCCAAAGGACAGCAGACTGAGTGTTTTCCCACAAACGGGTCTCTTTACAGACCTCACTGATGAGGCTGAGATGTGCAGGTGTTCAGGGTTGGAGGCAAACAGGGGTGTTCAGAACAAAGTGGAGATTTTTCAGGGCACTTTCTGCTTCAGTAGGTCAAGCAAGCAAACTCTGTGGTGCTGGGAGAAGGCCAAAGCTGGGTGCTTCAGCTGCTCATCCTTTTGGCCTTTCTACCTCTGAACAGGAATGGATAAAGTAAAAAATAGCTAACAGTTTGTCTGCTGTCTAATAGTTTATGCTCATGTGCAAGTTTCCTGGCATTTTACATGTGTTTAAACCTCAGGGAGCATTGCAGTAGCCAGATCCTAATTATTTATGCTCTTTTTTTCTTTTTTCAAAGCAAAGTTTTCATCAGGACTGTGCTTGTCTAGTTTCAATTTAAAGAATTGTTCTAGCTCCATATAAACTTGGATTTTAAAAAGCCACATGTACAAGCATACCCCCCAACTTTTGCATGACAAATGTGAGCTAAATATCAAATGTCCTTGTTCTTGCCTTACCAGGGTAGGCTTTTAGCATTTATTGAGGTAATGTATATGGTTTACTAGTGTTTATACTGAATCTCCCTTGTCTGTGATTTTTCAATAGACTGCTTTTCCTTTGGAAAAATAATTTTTAGGACACTGTTGGCTCATCCTTCTACTTTTCCCATCAGCTGCAGTCTGTTTAACACTATCACCACCTTAGAGGGCACAGTGCTGAGGGCAAACCAAGTAGCTGCTGGTGACCCCATGACAACTGTCTGGTAAACCTGATTACTAACCTAGAGGGTTGTTCAATCTAAAGGCCAAATAAAACCCTGCAGGAGAGAAACATTGTTTTGTTCTAAATGCCTATTAGGAAGGGAGCTGCTGGGTTATAAGCAGCAGAATAATAAGCCTCCCTGGCTTGTCGGGGTTCAGATCTAGGCATTCAGTGCAGACTTGCCTGGACTTCCTATGGCAAAGAAAGAGCTGAGTTTTGGAATTGATGGCGAAGTCAACTAAAACAATAATCAGTAATAGCAGCTTTGTGTTTCAGGGAGGATCAGAGTCTGCTTTGAGCTGTACTGATATAGTTCTAAAGATAGTATATGGACTTCATTAGGGTTATTCTCTTCTGCACCCTACAGCTGTGACATGAAATCCAGAGTTACTGGGTACTCTGTCTTCCGCTATCTGCTACTGGCTGTTTTCTTTTCTTTTTCTTTTGTTTTCTTTCAAAGAATGTAATGAATAAAAGTGACTACTTCATCTACTAGTATCACTAATAATTTCTGCATTGTATGAGAAATGTCACTTTCCCATTTTCCTAAAACTGAAGTTTTCAGGGAATACATTAGAAGGAAAGCTGGATGCCAGCAAATAAATTATTGAGCCTTTTTATAAGTGTTTTTTTTTCCCCTATCATGCCATTCATTATCCTTTAAGGGTATAATCAACATGCTCTAGGTCACAGATGATCATGTAAGTTGTAGAAATTTTAATTTATCAAGGGTGATCGGATTTTACTTCCTTAGCTCCCGCAGTGAAGCAACTATTTTAGTATAAAAAATTTGCTAGTATGGAAAAATACCTCCTCAAAAATTATTAGAACTACATAAAAGGGGTTGACTGATACCAACCAAATCTAGAGAGACTGAATCATACAGTGGCAATTGAAAGAAATAAATATTTGTGTTAAAAAAATTATTGCTTTGTGGATCTGCAATATTGTTTTTGTAACCAGAGTGGGAAGAGATCCCTGCTTTAGAAAATTTCTGAGCAAGCACTGTATCAATTACTGTAGTTCTCACTACTAACAATTAGCATAGTGAATTCCATCCATATTATGTATAGGTGTGTCAGTCTAAACAACATATAATTATATGCAGG
This sequence comes from Serinus canaria, assembly GCF_022539315.1. Lineage (NCBI taxonomy): Eukaryota > Metazoa > Chordata > Aves > Passeriformes > Fringillidae > Serinus > Serinus canaria. The sequence continues at coordinate 13,052,954 of NC_066319.1, read as the reverse complement.
GTAGAGAACTTTTACCTCCATATTTATGTATCTGTGTACATAAGCATGCACACAAATACATACAGACATGGATACAAGTCCATTTCATCCATTATTTATATGCATTCTACATATGCAAATACATAGGTGAACATATATGTGCATCTAGTGGTCATAAATGTACATGTGCACAGTAATACCCTATGTGATTTTCATACTAATATTTGGCACAAAGCTTCCTCATTCCTTAAAAATATTGCCTGTCTTCCATATAATTCTACTTTCAGAGATGACAGTCTATAATTTAGAGAACTAATATGGTATCAGCAAAAATTATTGAGAATTACTTGATAATATCAGGAGTACTTGAGAGTGCTGATGATTCTTCCAGGCCATTTGTAGCAGTTTTATTTGTATTATGCATGGGTCAGTTTTAGCATGGCAATGAGCCCGTGGCCATCCCTGTGTTCTACCTTGCACTTGCAGGATTTCTATTATTAAACAAATAGAGAATTGGACATTGTACATGTTTAATTATTAGCTAAGATATTGTTAAAGTTGTGTTTAGGCATTATAGAGATACTATTGATATTTTTTGCCAATTAAAAAAAATATTTTAAATCTTTTTTTTTAAGAAAGATTTCAGGACAAAAATCTTTAAAAAGTACCTTTCTGGCAATATCTGTAGTAGTCTATGAAGGGCTTGTGTTTCCTAATTGATGTAGTTGTCTGGAACATAATTCCTTTTCTTGTAGTTTCTGTTACCATCTTCTGTAGAATACCATCATCTTCTAATATGATATTATATTGTGAAAACTGAAAATTAACCTAATCAAAATAGTTTTCAGATGCTTAATTAGATTTTTTGTGTTTGCTGGAAAATAGGGTTTTTTAACAGCTTTGTTTCTTACAAGATTAAGCAAGTATTAATTCTGTTTTCTAATATTCATCCTGCTTTGCTGATCAGACTTCTTTAATTATAAGAAGTGTTTATCGCTTTTCTGTCCCAGAAAAGATAATAAGGTACATGTACTTTACAGCTTGAACCCATATGAAATGTTTTCTTTCATCCCTGAAGTCAATGGACAAGTGATTAACCCCAAAAGCTGCACCAATAGTTTTGAATAACATTACCACTGATGGCTTTATTTTAATGATAAGATAATTTAGGGATTTTTTTACATACAATTTAAGAAAGCACTGATTCTCATTATACGATACAGAGTTTTTGTGGAATTGCTGGGATTTGTGTGTGATTGGTAGAGATTTGCTGTTGGCCTGAGAGTATCAATATTGATCTACTGTACATTTGTGTTCTGTGGTGACCTGAGAATTGTGGACTAGAAATAAGGTGCCAAAAAAAAGTGGGCTTTGTTCCATTTTGGTTTCAACAGATTTATACCCACCTAAAAACTTTTTTTTGAAAACTGTCAGTAATTTACTCTTCCTGCCAGGTGATTGTGGACTCACTGGCAATGTTTTGCTGACTCTACCATTTTAGTTTGCAGATAATCTTTCCTTTTTTCTCTTCAGTTCTATTTAATACCATTGTCATGGCTGAAGACACAAGTCTCTCTCTCCAAGTCCATGGAGTGGTATTAATTTAATTTCATGAAACCTCATAAAGACCATTAAGCTTCATACAGGCACCTGCACTTTGCTTATAACTTAGACATCAGATTACAAGGTCAGACATGTAATTTTCATAATTTAGAAATAATACTGGATCAAGACTTTTAATACGTTGGTTTTTTGCCTTATGACTTTGGTTAGTGCCAATTTTTCTCTCTATTACAAACGTGGCACAGCTCCCCAACCTTTGTTATCCTATTATTCTGGTTTATAGGTTGATAACCATTCTGTGAGCTATGAGGTGTGGACCTGCCCCTGCTGCATTCCCTGAACTAAAGAGAAAAAGAAAAACAAGAAAGAAAGGAGAAAAGACCCCCCCCCCCCCTCCACTAACCATTAAATTGTAGGGTGATCTGGAGATAAAAGCAGAATCTCTTTTTTGCTTTTCAAATATTTGCTTGGCCTTCAAAAGGTATTTGCCTTTTGTGTTTACATTGGATTTATTTTTTTGGCCTACATGCAGAAAGAGAATGATACATTAAAGAATAATGGACAATAGTGAGGAAAATGCTCTCAGTTTTCACATGTAGCCTGTATTTTCTACTCTAGGTTTATTTTTTAAATCTTGTCTACCTCTATTTAAATAGAAACTGCTGAGTATTGTAAAGGGCTGTAAATGTGAAAGTATCAGATGAAGTACAGTACAAGAAGATTATCTACAGGTTGGCAGGCAGTAATGAAAGTTGGCAAAATGCCATTTTCTTCTATGAACCTTTGGGACCTCAAGTTATTCCTGTGTGTGGCAGAACAATGTAAGGCTTCAAAAGCCAGTGATCTGTCACTTGCAAGAGTGCTTTCTGCAGTTCCTGAGAGAGACAGGTGAGGTTTGTCTCTGTAAAGTTGTATAAATCTTCACCAAGGCAAAAGGAAAGATGCTTTCTTTGGCTGAGAGTTGATGTCTGTGTCATATCATCTTCAATTTTTTCCCTCTGGATGGCATTAGAGCTTCCTTGGAACCTGCATTGTCCCTTGTGGATTTACTTTCATTGAAAGAGCAGAGTTTAAGCAAGTTTGTATAAAAATATAGTGTAGTTTAAAACCCCACACTCAAGAGAAGCACCACTTTGTGACAATTGCCTGTTCCAAGTTTATCTTTTTTGTTGCTCGAGTCAGTCCTTTGTTGTTTTTCACATAACTACTGCATCATCAAAAGCTTGTGATTTTGCTAGAGTGAAGTCATGAGATGGAGATATTTCCCATACCTTCTTCCTGTAATATTTTGTATTTTTGATGCTATTAAGTTAAAAACAAACGTGACCCAATGATTTATTCGAAGCATCTTGATTAATGCGCTTTGAAAACGGGCATTTATAACAGATAAAAATATATTTCACCACATGTATGTCATAAAGCTCTTAGTATGTTACAGTCTGTGAAAATTACAGTCAGTTAATAATATGTCAGCTCCCCACTGTGTGCTTCGTGGGATACTGAATGGGTGTTACAAGATTTATTTGCTGGATTTTGCAGGTTTTCTGTAGCGTGTCAGATGCCTTGCTGATTGCTTGGTGAAGCCTAGAGCATGAGCTCCCTCCTGCAATGTTTACTTTAAGTCAATCTACATTTGCTTAAAAGTATGACAGGACTGAAATCAGATCACCTCCTTGGAACTTTCCTCAAAGCCTGGATACTCTTTAGTGAGACTATTGTGTGTAACTTAGATGCACACTTAGGTGGGAATCACAATTTACTTCATAGCTCTTAGAATTACAGGGAATGGATTGGTAATAAAATGTGTGTTGTAGTGTTGCTAAAGTGATAATAATATTGCAAATAATTCCTATACTACTGTGGGATTTTGAAGGGGGGATAGGGAGTTCATTCTTTATTGACTTTGTTCATGATGTAATTACAAGAATTCTCTCTCCTTGTAAAGCTTTCATTCTTGTGTATTTCCTTCACCTGTTCATGTCTTGTAATTCTTTCCTTCATAGAGACAGTTTCTTGGCCTTATTGATACAGCGTTATTTTACACCTAAAATCTTAGAAAGTGGGAATGCTCAGTTCTGATGATTTTTTTTTTTCCTTGCTGGGAATACATTGGAGCATTTCTGTTTAAATGTTTCCATTCGTGTCCTGCAGAGCAGGCAACCTTCAAGTTGTTAGTTAGAAGGTGCAGAAATACCTGTTTTCAAAAAATATAAAATCCTGAGGACAATTGATGACTGGGATTAAAATTATAGGATGGCAGGCAATTTGGGCAATGCATAGGTGGTGTCTGGGGTGTTCCATTGAGCTGCCATATAGAATGTTATATCAGGATAACATGATGGGTAAATTTCTGTGTGACTTTAAGAGCATCAAGCACCAACTTGTATAGCAATTGGCTTTAATAGGCAAAAAAAATCAAAGGGAGTTTAGAAAAAGAGAAATTGTGTGAGCTGATTTAGGATTTGAGGCTCTTGTCTGATGCTAATAAAGTTTTCTGATGTCATTCTTTTTGTAGCTATAATGTACACTACAGAAATAATTTGTATAATGTGTGCTTGCGTGTTCTATCTTGAATGAGGTATATGTTTATAATTTCTGGCTTTCAGATTTAAATCTGTGAACACAGCAAGAGCTCAATGAGTTCTGATAATAATAGTCCTATAATGCAGAGAGCCTGAGAACTTCCTTGCAAATCGAAGGAGTCATTCATTTCACAAAAGTGGTAGAGAAAGAAACTTGCCAGAGTTGCAAAGAATCATTTCTGCAAGGGTCACACAGAATAGATTAGACCATAATCAAAATATTTTTGGGACATCTTACGATTCTGAGAGGTAGTTGAAAAGGAGCTTTGAGAATGGGTGTTTTGAGAACTGTATTTCAGCTCTACCCCTTTGACCATGTGCCCTAAACCCATGCAGATTAAGAAATATAGGCTTTAATTCCATGTCTGGTTTCTACTGAGACCATATATCAGGAGAATAAGGCTCTTTTCCAGGTAATTATTGGGGGACTTATGACCCTTTTATTTCTGTTTCTCTTTCCCATTTTGTATGTAAACATGTATGCAAAGTAGCAGTGGTAGAAATTTCTAGAATTAATATGGAACAAAAATTTATGTTTTAAACTTTATCTTTTTATTTGCAACTTCTCCAAAATTTCTTCTTCTTTTATAATTTACCTTTCTTCCCTGCCTTGTAAAAACATATTTATTTTGTGTTGGTTTATTTGGAAATATCAGAGCACTGTGGGCAGAGTTTATGGAGATATCATATAGAGTGTTTCTTGCATGCAGAATAAAAAGGTAATTTTCCTTCTGTTTTGTACTTTCCCATTTTTAATATATTTAGTTGTAATTGCATTTCATTGTGGAAGGTGTTTTCCACAAACAGGCTGGACTGGTACACTGCTGGGGCACCTTCAGGGGGCCCTGTGGCTCTGCAGAGAGTGTTACGAGCTGATAGCATATTTCTATCTTTCTAGCTCAAAACCTGGGGTGTTTGAAATACTAACTTTGCATCTCGCTGTTTTCATAAAGTTTCTGGCAAATCTAGAGGAGGCAGTCCCAAAATCTTCTCATAGTATATTACCATGCTGGAATAACTCCTGTTGAACCGTGTGACAACTTTCTGGTAGGTGCTGGGCAGACATTTGGTCCATCAGGCACCTTAATCTGTCTTTCAGTGGTTTAAGCTTAACCTGGTCTCTGGGCTTGTTTTAAAGTGCCTCCATCCCTCCTTTCCTCCCCATGGCCCAAAACTCAGTGCCTAGCAAAGGCACCTGGGAGAGCCACAGGCACCTCTTGGCCCTGTTATTAGCCATGCAGGAGGAGGATGAGTGGGAAGCACTCCACAGCCTCGGGTCCCCTTTAGGAAGGTCTGGCGCCAAGGCTGTTGGAGCTGGTGGTGACTGCAGCGGGAACCAGGGGGAAGTGTGCACCCATTCCCACTGGTGATCCACAAGGTCTGCCTAGCAAAGCTGCACCTTAAAATATCTTGAGTGAAATCCTGATTCTGCTGAAGTTGCTGGGTACTTAGGCATTAATTTTATATCAGCAAGGATTTCACCAGTATTTTTATTTTGCAGCTGTAGAGGGGGGGAAGCCTGAACCAAGATGAATGTGACTTCATGTTGTGAAATAGATTCTCTGCTAGTTTCATCCTTGCCTTCCTCCCATCTGAATAACTGTAAATGATGTTCTCTGTTAATAAGTGTGTACTTTGTCTAAATTGCATTTATTTTTCTTTTGACATATATACCATTTTACTATTAATCATCCCCTTCTGCTCTTTACTGTACAAAGACACTGTTGTGCTGATGGAACATATTTAATCTTTGGTATGTTGTATTTTATTTCTATTGTTGCTTTCCCATTTCTTTATGGAAAATCTTTCTTTATTGACTCTTAAATCATGGGTTAAGCCCTTATTGAAAACACGTTCTGTATGTACTACTTGTGAATGAAAGAAGTTCTTTTGAGGTTATAGGCTAGGCTTGTACAAATACTCCACTAGACAGTAAAAATTCAGAGTCCTCCTATATGTTATCTAAAGCTAGAAATATACCCATTTACTCAGCAGCACATCATAAAAGAGATGCATACTATGTTCATGTCTGTCAGTGCCTTAAGTCATCACTCTGCAGCCTTCTTTAAATTCTCTTTTTATTGAAACCAAGAAACAAAGCAAAGACCAAAAAAAAGCAAAATCAACATCAATTACATGTCAACATGACATCAAACAGCATAATATATCAGAAAAATAAATGTATGATCTGGTGACTCAATGATTTCTGTCCATGTGGCATTTACAGAGAGGTAAAGAAAAGGCAAATAGCTGCACATCTGTATTGGGAAAAATGTCCGGTATAAAATTGGCCATCGTGACAGCATCAGAAAGCTCTCAGCTGAGATTACTTGGAAATTACACACAGAAGAGGAAGAGAGGTTCCAACAGTCTTGCTCTTATATACATTTAGAGTTTTGTGCAATGAGTGCTGTGCAGGCATAAATCTTTGTATAAAAACATTACTTTAAGGACGGAGAGACTCTGCTTGCTGATGCTAGATCCAGGTTTGTAGTTGGATGTGTGCATGCAGAGTGATGCAAAAATGCAATGAGGAAAAAAAAATCTCTGAAAAAAATGTGACTATCTGGTGAAACTATTAAAATGGATACTGACTCCAAGCCTATTTGTATATTTGCAGAAAGACATATGAAAAAGCCTCTTTGTATAAGTGCTAAACACGAAAAACCACTGAGAATCGGTTAAGCCCCTAAAATAATAATCTGGGAATTCCATTCATTATTATAGCAAAGGGCATCATAACTTTATGGTAAGTAGGGAAGGGTAGGAGAGAGGTGAGACTGTGGGGGTGGGAACTAGAGAAAGAAAACCCAGAAAGATCCAGAATCAAACACAGCCTCTGTTATTTGAATTTGTTTTTCGTTTTCAATGGAGTGATAACTGGAACAGCTCAGCCTGAACTGCCTGGCTCGACACTCTCTGTTATAAGGAACTTGGATGTGTTTCACAGCTTACATCTGGACAACAGGGCACAGGGAAAAAAAAAACCTCAAGGATGGATCACATTCTCTTTGCACAGTTAGGGCTTGAGTACAATATATAATAAATGTATAGATGAAGAAAGATATGTACACATAGACACATACATTTATGTATCTACACACACGTGTTCCTGTGTGTATAAATCCAGATTCACAAGGGACTTCTCATTTTCTTCTTAGGCTCAGTTCACAGACCTATGTTCTGTCTCTTCAGAGTCAAAAGAAGTCATATTCTGGAATTTATTTATCTTTTTTTTTGTTTTACCCAAGCTGACTATTTATTCAGTGCTATCTGAGATCTCTTTTTGTTAATCTTATTACAAGTACAGCTATAGGCCTCAAAGGAGGTGATAAGTGACCCATTGGACCTGGAAATGGTGCTTGCTATGAGAGCAGGGAATACATAATGAACTCCTTATCTTATCTTTTAGATCAGCGATAACTTCAGTGAGACCACTTGGTCAATATTGTCCATCTCACTCTACGGTCTTCCCAAAGCAGTGACAAAATTGTGCCCAGTGCATGCAACTTGGCCTCTTTGGGTAGCAGAGCACAGTGCAGCACAGAGCCTGTGGGGAGAAGCAGCTCCTGGGGGGAAAATAGCAGTTCATGGAAACCTCAAGGGAAATTTAAGAAGGGATGGTGTGAGTGTGCGCGCGTGTGTGTTGAAGTCTGAAGGCAGAGAACTATGAGGGCTATGTGGAACACTTCCTGGAGCTTACAGCTCATAAACATGGCAGGATTGTCAGCCCTGCAGTGTCCATCCCTTCCCTCTGGGCCCCTGCCAGTGCCCCTGTGCCCTGTGTCAGGTGCTGCATCCCAGCCCCAGGGTGGGAACTCCTCACGCACCCTCCTGCTGCTGCTCTAGCACTCTCCCACCCCACGTTCTCCTCAGCTGAGGAAGGACTTTTCAGTCTCCCAGATACTTGGATGTCAAAGTCCAGAGGACAAGGATAACTCAATTTCTGTTGTTCCATTTTGTAACTCCATTTCCGTCGCTCCATTTTGTCCTTGAGGTTGCTAAAGGCAGGGAGTGTGAACTATCTTAGTCTTTTATTTCTACGCTCATTTGTTTTGAGTGAGCTAACAGTAAACCGCCAACTGTCATATCCCAAAATTTATGAAAATGGCATGGAGAGAATACAACTGCAATTAACAACCTATTCCTTTGTTTCCCTGCTCCATTATGATTTCACTGTAAAATTTATTTTTCAAAATTGGGCTCGTTTCATTCTCCTACACAGAAAATCCCTGCTGCCACTGAAACACTTTGGCATGTGATATGTCCCATCTTAAAACCTTTACAGGCAGTGGGCATCTCCTCATTTGCCTCTTCTAGACATGGATAAGTCCCTCTCTGTAGTCAGCACAAGTGAAAGGCTGCCTTTTTTGGAGCAGAATGGAGCACTGATGTATAGACATTGTTCCATAGGAATGTATAGAAGCAGCATCACAACCTGTGAGGGCCGACCCATCCTGGAGGAGAGACAGAACTGCCAACTTTAACACTTCCTTCCAAACTACTCCAAAACCTCTTTAGCGTGAAAGCGTCTCTCTCGGAAGCATAAAAGATTTAGTTCTTTTGCTCCAGGCAGGACTTTTAAATCTAATACTTATATAAGTAAACTGTCCCCTCTAGTTCTCACATTAACTTATAATGCCCCACTGGCAGGCTCATTGGTTATATTCTGGGTGTGTGAAACAGGCAGCTGCTGGAGATGGCCTGGCAGGCTAACACGGGCTGAGGTAACATTAGCAGCAAGATGGATTTTGGGTTTGACTGCTGCCTTAAGGGAAATTCCTGAAAACGTTTCTCTTATGTATTTACAGCATGTAGTCCGTTTTTTACGTGTTTGGGTATCAGTGTGATGTTTCTGCATTTCATTGTGTTTCATGTTTTTGTGCAGTGAGATGAAGTATTGTGCTGCTGACAATATTTAAATAAAAGCCTGGGTGGCATTTTGCAATGAAAATGAGATGATTTTTTTTTTCCAATTTAAGTTAGCATGAGACAAGAACACAAGTTTCTACTCTTTCAAGGAATTTATAAAGTTGGCAGCGATGTGGTTGTAGTACTATGCCACAGTTACCTTTTGACAGCTTCATTAGCATTATGCAAATATTTCTGTCAGTTTTTGAACAAGCTGCATTTGCCGTGAAAAACCTTACCGCGTGGACAGGAAGACTTTGCACAAAGTGTAGATTCAACACCCTCTTGACTCCAAACTTTTAAGAATAATTGTCTTTTTATTTTGCT